>NW_026038106.1:0-87073 GCF_023373825.1 Bactrocera dorsalis
AAAAGTCTATAAAATTTACTAAATGGGTCGCTATTTACTAGAAGAAAACTGGGAAATATTGACAGATTGGGCAGAAGATCGTTTGACCGAGGATGGTCAATTTTACCGAAAAATCATCTTTTCGGACGAGGCTCATTTCCACCTCGATGGTTACGTTAACAAGCAGAATTGTCGCATTTGGGGCACAGAAAACCCGCACGTGCCATACAGCAAACGCTACACTCAATCTTTTACGCCCTATCTTCGAAAATCGCATAATCAGCAAAAGAGGTGATGTGTGGCCTCCAAGAAGCTGCGATTTAACTCCGTTGGACTATTTTCTGTGAGGAGCTGTTAAAGATAAATGTTACGCCAACCAGAAACAATTCAAGATCTAAAGTACCAGATTCAAGCTGCTGTAGCTGCCATAAGTCGAGAAAGTACTCCACCATCGAGAAAGTACTCCAAAATTGTGTGGATCGGATAAGCTACTGTAAACTCAGCCGTGGTGGTCATTTGTCCGAAATTGTTTTCTACAAATAAATTTCATAAAACAAGCTTTTAAATAAATGTTAGACCTTTGAAAAATATCAAGCCGTTTTCTTATTGACTTTTTAAATTTAAAATTTTATATGGCCCACCCATTAGAAAGTACACTCAGAATGATACTGAAACGATTTAAGCCAACCGCAATCTACCATTTAACTACGCGAGTATTGCTGAAGATAATCTGCCGTGTCGTGCTCTCAGCTTTATTTAACGCATATTAACCGGCTACTGATCATAAGCAACTCAGTAGCCAATCGCCATTTTTGTTGTGTTATGTCACCCCATGAAATCTAAACTTCAGGTATTCATGAATAGTATAATACGAATTTTGGTGTATGACTACGTTGAGTTTCTTTAGGGGTCTTTAAAGACCGGGTATAATTTAACAAAATTGTTGTTTAACAACTTTTCAAACACATATTTTTTAATATTATATTAATTTCAATGCATAATTTTTACACGAGCACGATATATTAAGCTTGCGATGAAGTTTGTACTCCAAGAAAGTAACGTCGGAGACGTTATAAAATATATACACACATATATAAAAGGCACGCTGAGTCGTCAATTGATCCTTCCGTCTGCCTATTCATAAGTCTATCTGTAAATGTGGAACTAGTCCCTCTGTTTTTGAGATATCGATCTGTAATTTTTCACACGCCCTTTTCTGTTCATTTGCTGGAGCCACCGATATCAGACCACTATAACATATACTCTGCTGCTTTGCAAACTATACGATCAAATCTAGGTTTTGCATGGATAATTAAATTATTTAAAAAGTTATTTTCAAGAAATTTAGTATGCATTATTGTCTAAGGTGCAATACCGAATAAATTGTTTACTACTACAGATTATAGCAACAAACTGACCGATCAAACTGAAATCTTTGTATGGAAAACTCCTTTAATCTCAGAAAGTTTTGCTATTATAGCATTTGACCTGGTATCTTCACGAAATTTAACACAGTTGGCAACGTTATAATCTCCGAAAAAAATTTTCAGATCGAACCACAATAAAATATAGCTACGTTCTGAGAAGCGTATTGCTTCAGTGCAGCCGAAGTTAATATTTTTTTTGGAAATATTTTTACAATTTCAGCTGTCTTCGATTTGCCAAGCTTTATTCTCCAACGAATCGAACAAACTATAATCTGCAACCCTGCGTAAACATGTCTCCTGACTTACGCGCAGATGTTGTATGATTTTTTCTTAGAGGAGAAATTATTTTTTCGAATTAAAACACATTGCCGTAACTTTTTATTTTGGTTTTCTAAAACTTGCAGCTATACCACTTTAATTTTCAAAATCTAAATCGTCTTCATGTTTTTGCTAATCCGTGAAACAGTTGCTAATTAAGTCAAAACGGTTTCTCCGCAGCGGAGGTTTGAGTTTGCTGAATAGCCAGAAGAAATACGGAGCTACATAAATCAGGCGAATACGGTGGCTGCGGCACGATATTGGTTTGGACGGTCTGAAGGGACTCGCAGCACACCAAACCTCGACAATCGAAGAAAACAGTCAACATAAATTTGAGTTTTGACGTGATTTTCTTGACTTCAGCCACCTTTGCCACGATATTCTGCCGATCCATCGTCTGTTTCCGGGTCGTAAGCATAGATTAAAGACTCATGGGCAGTAGTAATACGTTTAATGAAATTTTGGTAGTCGAAAAAACAGCGTGATGCGACGCTGTTTTTCGAAAAAAATTTAGAGATTTTGGAATCAATGATGCTTTCACTTTTCTTAAGCCCAAATGATCTTACAAAATGGTTTTCACTGATCTTTTCGATATTCCAACGATGCCAGTAAGATCTTTGATTGTTAATCGTCGATTCTCAAGCATCGGTTACTATATTTTATTGACATGTTGATCGTCAATTGATGTTGATGGGCGTTCTCGACGTGGTCCGTCGTCAATGCGCTCTCGGCCCTTTTTAAATAATTTTTGGCAATCAAAAACCCTTGCTCGTGACAAACAATTAGCACCGAAAGGCTTTTCCAACATTCGGCAGAAGCAATTTGATTCGCAAACAAAATTTAATGGAATTTCTTTATTTAATAATTTCACTTATCGTAATAATCGCCAAATGCACATTATGTGCTTCAGAAAGACAAGTATACTAAACACTAATAATTATTTTGATGTGACAATTGGCACAGATGTCACTGACATATCAACCTAGTATATTAGACCGGCATCTATACACGTTCGCCTTATGTATTAATATAGAGGTGTTACTTCTTTACTATTAATCACAACATTCAATCATATCAAAACGAAATATGCAAAAATACAAAAAAATTCTTTACATGAAGATTAAGCAGGGTTTTTCCTATCGTTGAGTAGTTTTGGGGAATGTGTCATTTGGTTCGTTCTATACTTCCGATGGACGTCAAGTCCGCTTATTACCTACATATATAGCAGTTTATGTCACCATTAAGAAATCACGACTTTTAAGTGAAGTTATTGCTTGCATGAACAGATGGACCAGCACAAATCACGAAATCAATTCTATTCATAATATTACACATATTAATACTTATATACTATTTGTATAGCAATCGATTATATTAAGATGCTCAATCAACCGTTAAATGAATGAAACTATTACACGCTCATACAACAAGCAGTGAGAGTATAAAATGAATTATTGCTCTCAGAATCAATCTAATCAATATATGGATGCGTATAATTTCTGAGCACGGACACATTCAACTCGGATTATTAAATTAAATGAATATACATTGTACATACCATATACTCGTTTGCCGGTGGTAGAGAAGTAAATGTTTCACTTGCGGAAATGAGCTGCTTTCCTAATGTTATGCGATTTCGACTGCATAATAACATTTTCCGAACAAGAAGTTTTGTGAAACCTATGAACATTTTTTTTAAGACTCTGACTTATAAACACTTACTATACCTTACAACGGATGCTTATAACATTCCATTGTTCCATATTTTTATGTAAATATATACAAACATAGTCAGTGGAAGCTTTGCCCTTATCTTAGAAGGTACATATATGAAAATAGATTGCAACCGGTTTTGAGTAACAGGCTGAAATGTCTCTTTTGGCCGGTAACTTATTATGATTGTTGATTTTGTAAACAAAAAATATCAAAGATTTCATAATTCGCAATTCTTAGCACTCACTCATCGACTCCATATCAGTCGAACAGTTCGATACGGAGCGTAGATGCATGCACAGCATCTCAGTCGCAAATAAGCGCGTTCAGTTGTCAAATGTAAAACTTACATATAAACAATGTTATTTGAATATTTAATATTTTTGCTTTGTGTGCTTACGCAAATTTATTGCTGTAACGGTGTAATCAAACCAGCACTAGAAGATGCGAAAAGAACTGATGGTGCCCAAAGACGTTATCGCCGTGCATCAATACCACAATTTATTGTGCGCAGCCAGGCCGATGACTTCACGGACGCCGACGAATTAATAATCTTTAACCAAACACTTCAAGGCAGTCCAACTGACAGAATCATATCATCTCAACAACTCTATGGCCTTCCAAATAATCAAAATTATCAGCAACAATCCCAAGCTAATAGTTTGCAAATGCCACGAGGCAATCAGCAAGCTCACAATTCAAGAAAACTGAATATGAATGGACATTACAATAGCAACAAAAATTTGTACGATAATAACAATGTTTTCAATGGAAATAATGTGAAGCATGAAAAAAATAAAATATTACAACAACATACTGTCCAAGTTGTCAATATGTTAAAGCATAATCGCAATAATGGCAATTTTAAACATCATAACTCTTATCAAGAGATTGATTTTAATAATGGAAACACTCGGAATAGTGCAATTTTGAATACTAATATCGAAATACAAGCCAAGCCCACCAATACAGTACCGATGTTCAGACCAGCAGTAAGAGTGGACACAATGCATACACCAACAACCACATCTATAACGCCGGCTTATGTTACTCAGCCACAAAATCACTTACTTAATCCACAAAATATTAAACCCAACAACAATTTACTAACAGAGATCATTGCAAATCCGGTACCAACCACAATCAAAGCACCATCATCAAGTGAATATAATAGAAGTCAATTTAGAAGAGATATTCCCAATAACCCATTTCTCAATAAGCATATGCCTCAAAATTTACAAAACCCATTTTTAGCAAATTCACAAACTAATGGGAATTCACAATCTTATTTAAATAATCAATCAACACAAAATACTGTGGCTCCGAAGCCCACTCCTCAGAATCCATACATGTCAAATCCATTTCTGCAAAATACTAAAATGCCAAATCTCTCAGGCCAGTCGCAGCCAACAAAACTTCCAGCAACAAATCTTATGCAGCCCCAAATTCAAACTTCTTCGCAAAATTCGGCTCATTTAATGAATGTTCCAAAGCCTGGGATTATTTCGTCGACACCACCCAGCACGATAATGAGCGCAGAATTGAATCGACTTATTCAAAATAAAGCGGTCATATTTCCAGATTCGATATACCTCACACAAAGCACTCCGAGCTCACAGCACATGCTAGACATAAGACGTTAGTTATAACTTATAAGTATAAGAAATAAAGACATTGTCAAACAATTTATACTTAAATATAATACTCAATGATTAAAGCAAAATAATAAAATTTTGGTTTACTCTCTTCTTCTTCTTTTTCTTCTGTATTGGCGTAGATAGCGCTTATGCGGTCGAATTTACAACAGCGCGCCAATCGTTCTCCTCTTCACTGTTTGGCGCCATTTGGAGATTCCAACCATAGCCTTCTCCACCTGCTCTTTCCAACGGAGTGGAAGTCTTCCTCTTCTTCTGCTTCCCCAGGCGGGTACTACGTCGAATACTTTCAGAGTTGGAGTGTTTTCATCCATTCGGACGACATGACCTAGCCAGCAGAGCCATTGTCTTTTAATTCGCTGAACTATGTCAATGCGCCGTTGCCAATGCGCAAAGAACATAAATCTTCAACAGAACCTTTTTCTCGAAAACTCTGATCGTCGACTCATCAAATGTTGTCATCGTCCATACCTTTGCACCAGGACGGGAAGTGTGAGTGCCTTATAGAGTTTGGTCTTTGTTCGTCGAGAGAGGGCTTTACTTCTCATTTGCCTACTCAGTCCGAAGCACCACCTGTTGGCAAGAGTTATGCTCCGTTGGGTTTCGAGGCTGACATTGTTGTTGGTGATAATACTCGTTTTAAGATAAAAAAAATTATCTACGACTTCGAAATTATGACTGTCAACAGTGGCGTGGGACCCAAGTCGCGAGTGCGACAACTGTTTGTTTGATGAGAAGAGATATTTCGTCTTACCCACGTTCACTACCAAATACCCTTTACATTTATTTAACGTGAAATAACAGATGAACTCATCGACCTAACTTATAGTCATAATAGGATCATCTGTGGGCAGAAACTTTTGAAAAGTCGGAGTGGCTCTCTAATAAGTTTAATTATCTCATAAACCACTAAAGCTATAACAATCAAATAGCGCAAACATTATAAGAACTCCTACCAATAGTGTTAAAATTGATGAAATCAGAAGATAACCCCCTCACTCTCCATATAACGGTACTGTTCAAAACTACTAAAAGCGCACTAAATCATTAACTAAATACGCCAGCGAGATTAAATTTTACCTCCAACATGGTATGGGAGGGTTTTCTGGAAGCCAATGTGAAAATTCAACGATGGGCGTGGCACCGCCCACTTTTAGGTGAAATCACATATGTATCTCGGGACCCGATCGACCGATTTTGACTAAATTTGGTACGTAGCGTGTTCCTATATCACAGTGTTAAAATTGGCCAAATCGGACTACAACCATGCCAAATTCCCATATAACATAATTTAAAATTCCACTTGATTCCTTTGCTTTGCAGTGCACAAATCAAGAAGTAATTGATAAAACGAAATAAAATTTTGCACTAGTAGTTCCTTTAAGGCATGCCATCTTATGACCAAAAATAGTTCTATTCCAATTAACACGGTTCAAGCCCCTATGTACCCAATATCTGGACCCCAGTATCTGTAGTTGACTTTTGTCCGAAAATATCACTGTGTGAGATATACAATTGATATTCAGACAGAAACCTTTCCCGACAGTAGTATTTCTGTGTATCAAAAATGGGTTGATCGGGTCAATACTTCTCTAAGTCCCCAAATAAAGAGTTTCGAATTTCGAGGTGACTTTATGCCGCATATATCGGCCATTACTTATCTCAATGAAAAATGCGGAACATTTTTTGCTCATATAGTATATCTTTGTGCCTAAAATAGATAAATCTAGGCGACAACTTGACCTACGCCCTATATAACTAATATCAGGCTTTTCGAACATCCGGCTGACTTTACTCCAAATGATAGGTGGATGTATGCGATGTGGCATGATAATAGTCAATAGATAAAATCGGGTCGATACTACCCCATCTCCCATATATGTACTACATATTGTCACCAAAAATGCAAAATAACGTATCATCGAAAAATTCGAAATTGTGTGTTTCATTGATTACGATCCACTATTTCAAATTACATATCAGATATAACCCAGTTTTAACCAATATTTAAATTTTGTTTCACTTATGTTTCATTTTATTACGTGTTTCATTGCCTGCTCTGTAAATTTCTGAAAATGTTGTTACGTTATTTTACATTTCAGGTGACGATATAATGATTTTCGTTTTTCTAACAAATCGAACTTAACGGTTCCTTACTTGTTTTCTATTTCAGTTTTTTAATAAAGAAACTACACTTTTGTGTTGGACTACGATATAATTTCCACCGATCTAGGGTTTTTAGCAAGAGCCTTACCCCAGAGAGTTAAACTCGTTCACACCACCCGCAGGACCGCACGTTGAAATCGGATCTCTTTCCACCAAAAATCATACAAAAATAACAAAACAGTTTTTGAAACAAAGTACTTAATAAACTTGCAACCTTTTACAATAACTGTTTATTGCATGTTGCATTATTATTATAAATATATCCATTTAATCTAAAAATTATTTATTTATTACCATTAGCACAAACAGAAATTAATATATACACACACTTATAAAAATGTAACGGCAACAATATTTTCATTAGTAGCCATAATGGCGATATCCCTTAGGCTGATAACCACCATTAATTTCCACCGAAACATCGGGAGCAGTATTTGGATAACCTCTATGATCGTAATAAGGACGTTGAGGGCGGTATCCTTGTGGGTAGGGTCCTTGTGGGTATGGTCCTTGCGATGGATAAGAATTTTGCTCAACATGTGGGTAACCTACATTGGAATTTTGATAATAACCGTTTGGTTGAGCACCACTGCCATAATAGTGATGATCATGATGATGCAGATGGTAACTGTCTTGATGGTTGGGGTAACCTGATGGATAATTTGTATATGGATCCAATACATTCAATAAAGCGTCAGCAATTTTATCAAACGTCGGTCGTGCCGAAATCATTGTCATTATAGTGCAAGCGAAAATAAATGTTAATATAAACTTCATTTTGTCGCAGGTAAAAGTATAATATTAGAATTAAAAACTTCCGAAACGTTAGCACGCCTTCACTACTCTGAAACACAAAACTGAACGATTTGCTTTCACTGATCTTGTATTTAAATACTTATACGCATATTCATGAACAGGGTGGTCCAAAAGGTACTTACTTCAATCGTTATCTTAAACCTGAACTCATTGTGGTTTGAAATTGTGCCATGAGCGATATTCTTTTCGCGAAATGATATCGCTTTTAACCATTAAATCTTAATTTTACTACTGTTTATAAAAAAGGAACGAAGGAAGAGCTGTATCATCACCCTTAGTTAAAAGTGCATATCATTACAAACCATAATTATTTCGATTAAATTTATAGTAAAGTAGAAATCTCAAAAAATTCTGCAAACAAACTAGTTTTTGAACCACCAATTCTATATGAATACTAGCGTGTGGGAAAACCCATAATAAGCAGACTTTTTACTGATAACGTTCTATTCTGTTTATTTAATAATCAACTATCGTACAAGGACATTTGCTAATAAACAAAAATATAGCACTCATTCATCAATTCCATATCAGTCGAACAGAGCGTAGATGCTATGCATAGCATCGCTTTGTAAATAATCGAAGAGCTTAAACACTTTCAACAGTGAAATGAAAAATTTATAAAAAAAATTATTTAAATATTCAATATTTCTACTTTATTGTTGTAACTGTATAATAGAGCCCAAAACACTTACTGTGAGGCTAGGTAATAGGATACTGCACTGCATACTATCGGGTCATGACTTAATGAAATCATAGGTTAGGTGGTTAGTCTGTTAGGCCAATGAGCCACGCATTGACCAGTTTTGGTGCTTTATGATAACAGATGGAGTTAAGTTACTACAATCATGAGGAGTAGTCATCCTTTATGATGCCTCCTTTTGACACGAATTTCAGTGTATCATACCGTGTGAACCCAGATGCTTACAGCGTAGTCGTACCAATGCGGGGCAAGTTAACAAGAGATGCTCTATTGTTTCGCTGGTGCCTTTCCCTAGACATTTCTTGTTCCTACAGTATCTTTTTATCGAGTACCAATAGGAGTTTTGTGTATTTCCGATCTACCGTTTTGCATATGATTTTTGCACTTTTGCACCCAGGTAGCACGTTCCTTCGGGTTCTGAGTGCGGTGTAGGGAGGAAACTATAAGGTTTAAAGAATTCTCTGTAAGGACCTTCCTAGATATTGAGGAAGCTTTCAATAACTCTTTAACTTTAAGAAGTTGTAACAGCTCTTGACCGTTTTGTGGTTGAATCGAACCTCAAACACCTTATTTTCAGGCGCCAGGGTGATGGTGACGGAGTGAGGTAGCGCATTTGCTCGGAAAAATGTGAGGCGGAACACCCAATCCAACGTGGACGACCAGCGTTAACGGCATGCTTGAGAATCGTGGCTGCCAAGAGATTACCTATACAGGCGATATAGCAATTATGGTCAAATGAATATTTAGAGTACCGCAAAGGTATCTCCACATCGTAACCAACTGACGACCAGAAATAGCCTCGCCTTTAACCCAAATAAAACTGAACGTTTTATTTACTAGGAAATACAAGATCCTGGAGACACCCTTGTCGCGTATGGGAAAGATCCGCTTACAACCTGCGGATACAGAGAAGTATTTGATGCTTGTCCTAGATAGGTAGCTTTCATAGAAGCCTGACATTCAGAATAGAGCAAAGAAGACATCGATTGCCTTTTACTGTTGCAGAGGAGCCACTGTAAGTCTTTAAGGTCTCTAAGGTCTTTGTATGGTGGTGGGCTCTAGCTTTTATGCATGTTTACGGGTACACTGCGCGTTACCAGCAGACCTTCATCAGCCTAACACAATTGCTTCTGATTTTTTTGTTATTGACTTGCATTATTGACTTGCAGCTACTTTATTGTTTTTTTGATTTTCTTATCTTTGTATGTATGAATAATCACGGGTAAAGAGAACATGCGTTCAGAATGTCCAGTTGTATGATTTTTTTTCCATTTTTTGTTCTTTTTTGTGTTGTGTTTTATTTTTTCGCCATCGGGTTAGCACATGAAATTTAATTTGTATATATCTTTGGAGTTTTTCCGACTGTCCATCCGTCTGACTGACTGCATATGTATCAGCTCTTGAGATATCGACCTCAAATTTTGAACCCAACTTTTGCTCAGCAAGAAACTGCGCCTTTTTCAGAATGACCGATATCAGACCACAATAGTGTAAAACTATCATGCAAACTGAACTATCGCAATGAAGTGCTTGTATAGAGATCTTTTTCATTTTACGATATAACTTCAGAAAATTTGGTGTCGGTTCTTGTCCGAAGTAACGGTGTAATCTCCGAAGAAATTCTTCGGATCGAGTCACTATCTTCTTTTTTTTATCACCCCTTTTACACGGTTATAGTCGAGTTTATAACAGCGCGACAATCATTTTTCCTTTTCGTTGTTTGGTGCCAACCGGAGATTCCAAATACAGCCGGGTCTTTCTTCAATTGGTCTTTGCAATAGATTGGGGGCCTTCCTCTTCCTCTGCTCCCCCAGCAGGTTGGCAGTATAACTCCTTTTGGGATCACCTAATACGTGTTTTACTTAAAGCCTTAACTTTGAACTTGGACGAAGGAGAAAATATTTAATATTGGATTTTTGGCAGACATTTCCAAAAAAATTTAAATTTTGCGACATTGTTTTTCTAATAGTTTTAATCGGAAAAAATCCTTCGGCCAAGTCTTTAAGAATTAATCGACTTCAAAACTCCGTTTCGAGAGCTTAGCTGGCCTCGAACTCACAAGTGCTCAAGACTGTAACTGCGAAACTATTACTCGGAGGAACATAAAAATTTTGCACAATATTCTAGAGGTGTTGTATAATTTAATAAGATAAAATAATAATAAAAAATTCAATTTATATAACCCCTTAATAAAAGTCTGTAAATCTGAGTAAAAAAATTAATATTAATTGCAGTTTTCGATAAGAATTTGATGAGAAAATACATATAAATTTCATAGGTAGGTAGATATGTATGTATGTATGTTAACTTTCGATATATGTATGTATGTATTACTATGGACGCTTAATCAATTTACGCAAATGTACACATACATATGTATGTACATGTGTACGATCGTATGCAAGTTAATTCAGAGCAATATTTCCCAATTTCTCAGTATTCCAAAATAGCATTACATAACATAAATTTGCAATTGTGTACATACAATAATTTTTGAAAACTGCTACAGCATCCTTGGACGTCTGCGCAGCTGTAAATGTACTAAATACAAAGGAATAACAAATGTGTACTCATGTAGTTATGGATATGTATGTATGTGCATTAGTGTGGGCCAAAAAAAATTTTTTTTTCTCTTGGTACTTTGAAAAATAAGTCTTTAGACACCACTAAGAAAGTTTCTCTAAATATGAGCTCTTAAGTGTAACGGAAAGGTCCTCCGTCTTATAGTTTTTTGTAAACCTGGCAATTTAAAAGATGCTGAAGTTTGATTATTTTAAATCTTTCTTATGTACTTTACATATATGGCAACAAAATGAAAAACAAATAATCATCATAATCAAAGAACTTAGTTGTATTTTTGACCTCTAATGTATATATATGTATACCTCTATATATATATATGTATGTATGTATGTATAAATATGTTCATATGTATCTACCTATTTTTGACAGTTTTTCTTTCTTCCGATGTCGGTAACTAATATCCGTGCAAGCACAGTTTGCGAATCAAGAAGGAATAAGGAATAATAGTTTCTTAAGCATATAAACAGCCAATAAGAAGTGCCACAGCTGCCGTAGGTAGAAAAATTTGTGGAAAGAAAATTGCTGAAAGATGTTAAATGCATTGTTTCTGTATTAAAATTTTTTTTAGCGCATCTAAAAGGCAACAGTTTCATGAATCAAAGGACGACACGACAAACATTGCATTTAGAAAAAATACATACATTTGTACATGCATACATACATACATACATATGTCCGTACATGCCATATGCATGAATTTTTAACTATGCGCATATATTTTTATCTATCCCGAAAAAAGAAAGAGCCTTTTAAGATAAAATTTACAAGAAATGAGTCAGATTATTTTTCAACGTATATCTTTATTTAAAAAATTTGGAACACAAAGCCTCAACTATATAACTAGTAAGCGTAAATAAATTGTTAAAATGGATTTAGAAGTTGAACCACAAAAAAAAAAACAAAAAACGCTATGGGAACCATATGAAACAAATTTAAATATTATAACAAAAATGGCTTTTGGGAGTTTCTTTATTAAAATTTACATAGTTCTGATAGAGTAAGTTTACAAAGTTGAATTGCTTTTGCTATGGCAATGGAAATGCGTAGGTTATCCCTTTGCGTATGTTCCTTAAGTTAGGTGTAGAATTCCGTCAGTCCTCATTTTTGTAGTGAGCCATATTGTTCACGTGCAGGCTTAGCTGTGCAACTAAATGACTACATAAAATATAATTTCTGAAATATGTTTAAATAATTAAATAAAATGTCATTAAGCGTTTTTTTCTATGACAGCGCAAAAATTGCATTACGCGCGGATTTGTTTGTTTTGATTGCATAATAAAATTATAACGAAATACAAACTACAAACTGCAAATGCAAATGTTTATCAAATGTTTAGTTTCATTATTAAAATAACTTAAAAGATAAAACAAAAATATATAAACTAATTTAATTTCGATATGGCTTAAATCTAAAAGTATTATGTATGTGTGAGGTTGGTACTGTTTTATATATATAATGCAGTTGACGTTTATTAAATGCTCAGTATGTCGTGATTTGGGTTGATTACTGGTAATTATGAAATGAATAAGTCTTCAACTAAGTTAGCTAAATATATATTTTACGAACTATTAGATTCATCAAGTTTTATACTAATATTTAGGTCTAAAATGTTCTCAAAGAGTTCTTCAGTGGTAAGTAGTGGGACTTTGGCAACTTCATGGAATATTTTATGTGAATATTTACTACGTATTGTCTTTACTTTAGGTTTGCGATGCAATGTAGCATTTAAAATGGGTACAATTTCAGCGAAATCTGTCAACAAATATCCAGTATAGTATTCCAGCGTCAATGTCCAGGGGTTTGTATCGCCATCTAACCGCAAAGCCATGAATAAAGCTGCACAAGCAAGTTTTGAATCGCTAAATTGAATAGTTGCATAATCCATTAGTGACAATTCTAAAATATAACGTGCTAATGTGAGCGTTGGCATTGAAACTTTGGCGCAACGGGCGTAACGTCGTAAAAATCGATATGACAACGGTATGCCAAGATCATAATTTATAGTTCGGAGTGTCGTCATTTCCATACGTATTAATTCATTATGTTTATACGCGCCATCACATATATAAAGAAAATCTTCAATTAAGGGCGGTGTTCGTTCATCGAATTTGCATGCGATAAAAAGTGCAGATGCACCAAGCAATTGCAGTACATCCTTATTGATAATAACGCGGCATAAGAAGAGATCCACAATTTTTACCGCCAAATAGAGTGTTTCATGATTTAATTCGAATGTCTCTTGCACTTCGACCATCCAGTCAACTAATAATGTGCGCATCCATTTGGTCAAATGTATTTGTTTTTCCATATAATCTGTAATAGGAAACTCTTCCTCCCGTGATTTCATATAATTAAATATATCCATGGCATAGTGAGATACTTGAAAGATATCATTCCAGTTAGCCTTGTCAAAATCTTCAACGCCTTCCGGCACCGATGTAGGCGGTGGTTTATCACCAATTTCTTTATCAGGCGTACCTTCAATTTTCTTCTTCTCTTGTAATAGTAATGCCGAACGTCGCTTTGCAGCTTCGAAATTACCAGATAAGCGAATTGACTCGGAACTAGAAATATCTTCCAGTGCCGACATGTACAAACTTTCTTCAGTTTTATTGAATTCATTGGAAATTCTTCGTACTGGCTTATTGGGCAGAGATGGTTTTATTGGCACTGTGGCTAATACTGGAGAGGGTGGCGCCAAAACAGGCAATCTTAGTGTTGGCGGTGATGGTATAGGTTCAATCTTCGGTTTAGGCTTTGCATAATTATCTACCAGAAATTTGGCAATCGTTGATTTGGAAATGGTAGCATTTCGCGTACTCGCCCTGGTTGCCATTTTCTTTTGCGAAATATTACGTTCACCCATGTCCACATTTCCGATAATGTTTTGCGTTTCTTTAAGCACTTGCGCATGTGTCCCAATTATGTGCGTTTCCTTTCTCTTTGTCAAATTTTGGTTTGGCTTCAAATTTTCTTCAGTATGCATTTTACTCGTCGTCATTGTTGTTAATTTTACGTTGTTTGTGAGATTACCAAGCGCTGATCGCTTAACTTTTTCATTTTTAGCCGGACTATGTTCGGCTTTACGTTTGCCGCGCGTCTGGATAACATCAACATTTTGATCCTGGACATTGATTGTGCCTCGCCTATTAAGTGTTTTCCGTGGCTGAGGTAACAATGAGTTCATAGTTGTCGTTACAGCTTGTTTAGAAACTGCACGGGTATTCTTTGTTGGCGCCATTTTTAATAATAATGCGTGCAATTTTCGTCCTTTAATATGCGTCTCAATTTACACTATCTCTAGATCACTGCGGCTGTTTTCGTCTTTAATCATTCATTTAGCGTGCTCTAATTTTGGCATTTAACTTTCTATAAAAAAAAATAACAAAACAATTATACACTACTTAAAGAATTGATATACAAAATATTCACCTACCAAACAATATTCTAATTTCAAAAACACCTGGACAGAAATTATGCCGCTCTACGCTTAACGGCGTTCGCAAAGACACAAATGAGCATCTTTGCTACACGTTACAATGTTAGCTGTGGTTAATTAACGAAGGGTTGCATTTCGAACTTTACGTGACCATAAGGCAATATTAAATTTTTTGCATATAATTTTCGAAACTAAATATTTTTAACTTTCATACCTCATTTTAATAATAATATAGATTATAGAATAATTAATATATTAAACGAAAAGTTAAAGAATGAATCAAAATTAGCTTGTTAAATTGGTTATTGCCTGTTCACACACGAACTCTTTTGTCCGTCAAGCCGCTTTTTGTTAGCGAGGGGACGACGAGAAAAGACGAAAGGACTGTGCTTTTCGTGTTCGGGTGGCACGCTTTGTGTTTTTGTGCGTAAAGTGGCAACTCGACAGGCAATTTAAGTTTGCTAATAATCTGGATTGCTAGCAATATTGCGAATGTAGACTGCACGTTGCTAATGTTTAGCAATTTCTTGCTGAATATATTTTGCCATTCATTGCTAGCAATGAACTGCCAATTTGGTGATCTGACAGAGCGGTATTCATTTCCCTGAACATTTTAAAGAGGCAATATATACATGCCTGGCTCGATCGCATGAAGGCAGCAAAGCTGAAATGCCGCAAAGCTCTTTGTTTGCATTGGAACATTCTGCTGGCATATGAATTCATTGCCCAACCACTGCGGCCAGCAGCGGCAACCCCCCGCTCGCTTCCGTCGCAAGCAACTGTGTTGACGTATGCTGATTCGGCTTGCCGGATACATCAGCTGATATTATCGTGCCCAGTTTTTAGGTTACATCCATTCAAATATGTATATGTGACCTGGTCTACGGAAAGGGGGCTTAGGTGTCAAAAGATCAATTTTCACTTTTTAGTTGATTCGGATGGAAGATGAGAGTTGTTTATTTTTAACAGCTGTTTCCCAGAAAACTACATAGTTTTCGCACGTTAGCTCCCTTTTCGTAGACCAGCTCACATATATTTATTATCCGTAATTTAATTCAATTTTTAATTTGGCAGTTTTTTTAATTTTCAGAGGCGTTTATGGCGTGGAAGCAATATAAACCGTTTTAGAACACCACAATTTTAAAATGTGAATGCATACATATTTATTTCTACACAGTTGATGATAACTGAAATCTATTTGTTGAGGGACCGACCTCTGCATACAACGGATATTTATATTAAGAAATATAGAAACAGGAAAGTATCTTCAGATGATTGTAATCTAAAGTTAGAATGTAAGCCTTTGTTGCTGTAACGCCAGAAAACATTCCTGAAGTAATTTCGAGGAATGGTGTCGAGTTGACAGTCCTTGGTCAGATAAAAATCCGTTCCGTTTCCTAAATCCGCCTGTCGTTGGAGTGATCATCCAAACCGTCAATTTCTATAGTTTTGTATATAGTATAGTTTTGTTATAGTCGTGTGTTCTTGACAACTTGCAAATAGAAACTTATTGGAACATTTTACTTTAGAAACATTCTATTAATCTACTTTAAATTGTGAATAAGACAACCGACCCATTTTTTTTCATAAATGTAAATTTATTTGTATTTTCCAGTGTTCTCTATATTACAAAGTCTTTCAACGGATTTTTATTACTTTTTTTTATAAGAAAAGAGAAAAAAATGCCTCTTCATTTGCGAGTACCGCTCTTTAATGCTACATGCATTTATGTACATTAACATGGTAAACAACTGAACTGTTGTGGCAAACACCTACTTTCATAGGTAGTACGTACATATCTACTTAGAATATTTTTTAAGATCCAATCTATGTAAGTATAAAAACTATTATAAGTAATTCCTAATGGTAAAATTTTTAAAAGAAATAGTAAAATGGGAGTGGCTTATATCTAAATTTGGCCTTGTATATATGTAATTATGAATTTTTGAATATACAATACAATGGTCATATAAGAAAACGATTCAAATATTTCAAATGAAATGGCAACGTGTTGAGTATACATACAAGTATTTGTAGTATAAAAATCATAGGTGCTTAATAATACTTAAAATAAAAAGTTGATTGTACATTTCATAAATAAACATACATATATATGTATAAATACGTTTTTCATATGCATATTGTACAATATATGTCAACCGGAATTACCAAAAGCTACTAAGTTATAACTGTAGAATATTTAAACTTATTTAGATCACATTACCATTTCATTTGCACCCGTAGGTTTATGCGCCTGATTCTTAGTATCCAATTCGATATTTATAATTGTTGTTTATTAAATATTTATTATATACCATAAATTCGATAACTGATGAGTCTTGAAAAAGAGTCGATGATATTAAAATTTTTAGTAGATTGGTTTTATGCCTATATTGTGTTGGTACCTATATACATATGTTAAGCATTTATGTATAGGTTAGTTGCAACACAGTTATATATGCATAAATATCTCTGTATATATGTAGGTAATAAGGTATTTCGAAGGTAACGTTTTTTAAATGATATGAGTTTGGAGGTGCGAATGAATGATCTTTGCTCCCATCTTTTGTATCTGTCTAAATGGTATTCGCATGAGCTTTGCGAACTTATGAATTAAATCCAGAGTTTATTAAAGTTTTTATTTAACATTAAAAAAATACAAAATAGTAAATATTATAATAGTTAAATAATTCTACTATTCTGTTCAAACTTTTGAACAATGTATGATATTTAAACTTTTTAAACTATAAGATATAATTAAAAAAAATTAAAAAACAATAAAAAACTAAAACAAAATTAAAAAATTAAAAAATAAAAAAAAAAACTAAAACAAAGTTAAAAATAGCTAAAGTATTTATAAAGTAAGTTTAACAATTTTCTTAATTTTGAAAACGTAAGCTTTAATTGCTAAAGCCTTGCATGTATATTTCTTTGCGGTTATGTATGTTTGTATGTGCCAGTTTAAAATTTGTACCCCTTGACATAGAGTACTCTTGCTACGGATTTGACTTTTGTATCAGGTTATGAATTTGGCAGTGATGGAACTGTTTCAATATTTTCTATTTCACAAAATAACATTTAAAAGTGCGATTTAAAAGTTGACTAATAAAATAGTTTTTTTATATTTCTTCAGAAAAAGAAATTTGTTTCTTGCGTAAAGAACTATTTAAGTGGTGTATACAAAACTTAAATGGTTTTCCATATTTATTTAAAAAAAACCGCGCATATAAAAAAATGTAATCGCAACGTTTGGAGTTTTTATATAACTTTTGTCTTTATCTGGTGAAGCTTTTACCTTCGTACAAAAGGTATTACTATTTTACGATCGAAACAGGCTTAGATCGCCAGAGTAACAGTCCTTCCAATAACTTAAAAGCGGCTATTGTGGGTATTAAAATGATCATTGGGCACTTTTAAATGTTCATGTTTAGAAAAAAATACATATTTTTGGATTAAAAAGTGGTCAATCCCTTTTGTAGCCTTTTTTAGAGCAACATTTTTATCTGGTTGAGCATATTAATATTCAGCTTTTTTGGAGGCCTGACGGTAGTATGTACATTCTTTTGTAACAAACATCAATTTGTGCAAAAAAATTAATAGAAATGAGCGCGTTTGACTAACTACATAGTATGCATCGTGTTCTCATATTTGTGTAAATTAAAGAAAGATATTGATGGCTTAACATTTCTACAAAAATACATACATACTTTTATGTATTTGTTTAGTAAAAAATTAAAATGTTTTAATTACTTAGCATTGCTACTCATTCTCAAAGATTTTAATATCCAAAGTCTAAAATAAAAAGTTAAAAATCCTTTAATGAGCTTAGTAATAAAGCGCGGAATATCCTAAGCCTTTAAGATAAGCAAACGTTCTTATTATGAGCATTTCAATTGCTAATATTAAGGAAATCTATTGACTGATAGGCTTTCGCTAAGCTTTACACCTACCTAACTAATTATAAGTATTTTCTTTAAGATTTTGTTTAATATTTACATACATACATATTCGCAAATGAAGCGCAAAAAAGTGCATAATGTAATCTGCATTAGGGTGCCTGCAAAGTGGACGCTCAAACGCGAATCGAGCGCAAAACTGATTTCGATCAGCGCTTATCAATTTTACATAATGCAAAGTGAATGCCATATTCAGCGCTGAATTCCGCGCGTACTTTGCTGTTATACTGTTCTGTTTTGTTTCTTGTTCGTAACAGTTTATGTTAACCGCACGATTTAGTTCGAATATCACTTTATTTAAAAGAAGATATACAATTTATTATTGAATGTTTTGAGAGAAAAAGCTAAAAAAAATTGGGCGTAAAAACGGATTTTTATTACTTCACGATAGATTAGGAAACTCCCGTCATAAATTTGACTTTGAAAATATTAATAGCGGATATTTAATAAATTAGGGAATTGCCGTTATAAATTTAACCTTGAAAATATTAAATGAATATTGAAAATTTAAGTATTGTTCTACCACATTCATGCTAATCCCTTGTAAGCAAAATGTGAGATCACTAAACCGATATGCAAATGAACAATGCAACAGTCGAGTCGGTGCCGAAAAACGTTTCAACTTTCTCGGATTGATCAGTTTTGGCTGCGGCTTTGGTCAACGTGCACTTTGCGCTGCCTGTGCAAATTGGCATTAAAATAATTACGCACACAATTTCGAAGCTGATTTCTAACTTTTGTCAGCTCTGCGCTCGGCTCGTCTTTGAGCGTCCACTCTGCAGGTACCCTTAGAATGAAGGTAGCGACCCAACAACTATTTATAAATATTTAAATATGTATACCACATACACAACGGTACCGCCTGCATGAAGCACACAACAAAGCATTGTGAAAAGCTTTAATTACCGGCTAATAAAAATTATTGTATTTAAGCATACCTACTTATTAATGTATGTACCTATAATACTTAATTTATCTTCATTAATAGTAATTGTATTTTAAATACGAAAAGATAGTAGCGAAACATTGCGTTTGAGTAATTGTCTGTGTGGTTTCGAAGGCGAGACTGATGATGTATCCACGATATCGAGCCCGTCGGCATTGAGGCTGTGTGTATCGTAGCTTAAGTCCTGCATTGGTACAACTTCCGGCAATAAATGACGTATATGCGAGGGTGAACGACGCGCTTTGTATTGATGCCTTTCATATATATAAAAATTATAAAGAATATATAAATTAAAATGCCTTAATAATAAACAATTGCAACACGAATGTACTTACGTTTTATGACGATTTGCACTAAAACGTGCACAGCTACATGAACACATGGATGTAGTTGAGCCACTACTATTTGACTGAACTTCATGACCTTCATATCCACTTAAAATGGAGCCATTTGCTGTAATGACGTCACCTTCTAATTTAACAGCAACTTGTAAAGCCTGAAAAACGTTTACGAAACCAGGCTTATTAGTAATTAAAATTTGTAGGTATGTTTGGCATTTTGGGAGAAATAATAAAAAAAATATGTGTTTCTGAAATGTGGGCAGTTTGAGTCTTTGATGCAGGGAATACAAAGTTGAATTGAATTTTTAATTAAAAACAAAACTTTCACGATTTCTTTTTTAACTATTAAATTAAGAAAAATGTTTGTCTTTTTTCAATTTTTCACAACTTTTTTAACATACTACATTTTATATATATTATAATTAAACAAATTATGTTGTAACCGAGTTTTAAAAATTTGAGTTGCTTTGTATTCCTTGTTCAATGTTAGCTAGTGTTGATATTTTAAACCAGAATAAATAAAATAGTTTTTCATTGTATTTTTGAAAGTAGTTATTATGTTTATGTGGCTATAATATGCAGTAGTTTATTTTTTCTTTCTGTTTGTCTTGAACTTGTAGACAGGTATAGAGATTTGAGTCTCGGGCTTAAGTAAGTATTAGAAAATATTGTATTTTTATGTTTATTTATTATTAAACGTTTGTTTTAAATTTTTAATTGAAAACCGCAATCACCTCTTTTGTCCAAATATTGGACTTGGTTATAAACTATTGTATTGTTCGTGGTCCAATATACATTTTTGTAAAGAAAATTAAAAGAAAACATATTTGTTTTTACATTTATTATCGTTTTCATTGAAATCAAAAAATTAAAAATAAAAGTAAATTGGAAATATATTATCATTGTGATATTATAGTTTGTAAGCTTTTTAGTTAAAAATTTAAAATGTGCAAATTTTAACGATTCTTTTAATAAAAATATTTTAATATGATCATGAAAAAACGAATTGAAGCATTGGCATGCAATAAAGTGCCAAATTTTAAAAATTGTAATGATTCAAACCTGTGCATTAATGATAGATATAATTTTTTCAAAAATATGAAGCGGTAATTGAAAGTTGCAAATTAAAAAATATAAAAAAAATTTAAGAAAAACTCAATTATATTTTTTGAAAAATCTCTGTATGCATTATTATGAAAACTCCACTACTTAATTTTCTCAGAAAAAATGTATTTTTTTAATTCTGTTGGTTAACTTTTCAATTCTGGTATAGCGTAAATTTTCTTTGTAAGTGTTAGTGTATATGAAAGTAGTTATGTAAATCGTGCATTGCAAATGAAGGCCCAATTTCAATTTAATTACATGCATAAGCCTTTAAGGATTTTTTCATAGTAACTTAGGCTCCTATTTATAATAACCAAAATATTAGCTCACTTAAATGAGAAGATATATGGTATGTATATACATATTTGAAAAATTGATATTCCACTCAGTTGCGTATAAATCCTAAATTAATTTCAAATGTTAAGGTTTACCAGCAACAGCTGGCCATGGCTTGCGTAACTTTAAACTTATTTTGCAATCAAAAACTTTGCTTGCCCGTGCGAATACTCATAGTTCGGTGCTGCATCACCTAATTTGCGTTATAAAAGAATCTAATTTCACTTAATGACAATTGCAACTGTTTTCCTTATTAAGAGCCTATGTATCTTCCGTCAAGTTTGCACCATTATGCAATATGAAAATAACTTTTTATTCGAACCGAAAAGCCTTTTTATAAATGAACAAGTCTTAAATAATATATATAATATTTAGTTCTTATTAAATTACTCACAATACAACTATTTATTGTTATAAGGATTTATAGAAACCATTTGCGCAAATGGAAAGCCCTTAGAAAAAGCTTTAAGCTAGTTCAACTTTTAGTCTTAATTTGTGCTGTTTTTTAGATTATATGTACGAATTCTCTTCCCAAGAGATTCAAATAATTAAAGCAATTCAAAAACCTTATGGCACACTCATTTAGCCTAATATATTTCGATTTGCCCTTTTTTAAATTTAATCAAGTTGGAAAAAAACGTAAAGGGGTTATCTAATTCTATAGGAATTCAACATCAATATCAAATATTAAAAGATTTCAAAGATTTGATTAAAAAAATTGTTAAAGTATTATTGAAAAATAATATTTACTAATGTATATAAAAATAAATTATTAGTATTGAAATGATTCTGCACCTGCATAGCTTGTGCTTCATCCCTTCGTTCATCCTCCGTATTCATTGTAACAAACCGCAATACTAGCAGATTCAGCGAGGCGGCAACAATTGCCAAACCGAACAATATGAATATCAATGCGAACATCACATATTGCGGTTTGTTGTTGAGTGCATTATCTTTTTGTAAAGCTACCATATCTCCAAAACCTAAATGAAAAACAAATGCATTTATACACATGTATGTATGTATGTAAATTGATAATTTCATTTCGAAAACTTTTACAGCACATTTATGGCAGGAACACTCACCTATTGTAGTTAAAGTAATAAAGCAGTAATATACTGAATCGAAATAGCTCCAACCTTCGTAGCGTGAAAAAGCCGCAGCACCACCAGCTATCGTTAAAGAGCTCAGCGTTGTCACAACGCATATTAAATCTACTTCAGAAGCCGCAGTTCGTTTACAACGTAGTGACTTCCTCACTGCTTGTATAACATAGCTGTAGTGAATGAAAAACGAAAGCAAAATGTAAAAGAAAAATTTTCACAATTAAATTTGCAAATACATGGCACATAAGAAATATGCATGTTATTTGTAAATATATTTTGTATTTAATAGGCAATTAACCTGCTCAGTCTATTCACTCTTTCTCCAATACTTTGGAACATCACAAGGCCCAATGGTATCCCCACAATTGCATAACACATTGTGAAGAGTTTGCCACCGATTGTGCTTGGCGTGGAATGGCCGTAACCGATAGTCGTCAACACTGTTGTTGCATAATAAAATGCACCAGTGAATTTCCATTGTTGGCCAGCTTTGTGTGGTTCTGACTTAAGCACAACTGTCTCCATCACTTTGAAGTCCTCTTGTGAAATATTGTATTTTCGTATAATCATATCTTCCACAGCTGAAAAGTAAGAAGCATCATTGAAATATGGCTTTGAAAATATTATACATACTAATTTATTTCATATATTTATAAATTATGTTAAAATTTCTGGGGAACTTTCTGATATACAGTCTGTCAATTAAGAGCGTGGTCGAGATAATTTATAAAAAAAAATATTTTATGAAACTTTCATATTTAAATATACATTGTACACATTACAAACAATGATGCAATTTGGTCAATAATATTGTATGTCCAGTCACCACCGGCGTCGATAATTGCTTGGCATCTCCGAGGCATGCTTTCTACTACTTACATAATTCGACGGCGTATTCTAGTGGCAAGGATCTCTAGATCCGACGAATTTCGTAAGACAACTGCTTCAAAGTTTACTCGTATGAGCGTCTTCCACGAAGCTTCTATTTAATATATGCCACACTTTTTCAATAGGGTTTGCATCGGGCGACTGCGACGGCCAATCCAATGTAACGATGCCAGATTGAATTTTCCGCTGAGTACAGAGCTTGCTGCGATGTTTAGGACCGTTGTCCTCCTGCAGAATCCAATCTTCATTTTTTGTGATGAACCATCATTTGGCAGATGTCTGTAAAGCCTTTCTGTAAATTTTTTATTGTTTTCTCGGCATTTAGGTTGTCAGTAAAGAGGTACAAAGTGCCGAATCCCTGCTTTTGAGAAGCAGCCCGAAAGATGCACCTTTATTCCACGTTTTACGGTCCGCTGAACAAGCCTATTGGTGGAAGTTGAGCCGGCTCGCGTGAAAACATAACGTGCCCATATAGAACATTCATCAGTAAAAATGGCATTTTCAATATCTCTGTCAATATTCTCATGCGCCCAAGCGAGTCGCTTTGTCACAAGTTTTTCAGTCAACAGAGGCTTCTTCATTGTGTTGCGCCAATTCAGATCATGAGTATGAAGAAGGGTTCGGATAGTTTCGTAGGTTATATCTAAACCTTTTGCCATTAATTTTGCTTGTCCTTGCCGCAATGTT
Organism: Bactrocera dorsalis; assembly: GCF_023373825.1. Taxonomy (NCBI): domain Eukaryota; kingdom Metazoa; phylum Arthropoda; class Insecta; order Diptera; family Tephritidae; genus Bactrocera; species Bactrocera dorsalis. Next base: position 24,161 of record NW_026038106.1, read on the forward strand.
AAAGCAGGATTCCGGGCAAACAGATTCACTATTCTTTTTTCATCTTTTTTGTTCACTTTTCCTATCGAACCACGTTCTAGTAAATCATCGACTTTTTTAGCCACTATATAACGCTGTATCCACTTCTCTACAAATGCCTTCGACTTTCTCATACATATATTTAGCAGCCGCTGATTGTGACATTTTGGGACCTTTCGGGTGGATGCAAAGGAACACAGCCTCGTAGCGCGGCTTGTACTTGCACTCATGGCGTTTAACGTGATTCTCTTTCAAAAGATCAACGACAACTGAATCTTTGTTGACAATGCATCAAGGACAAAGCTTCCCTCTATCGGCTCGCGAAGGAATTAGAGCGAAATCTTTCATTAACTGTCTCTTACTTGTCAGACTGTAATTATATTTGCTTTATGCCCAAATAATCAAACAAGCTCCATTTACTCTTTTTTAAAGTCCTTTTCACGTTGTTAATCTCCAGCTGTTTATTTATACAGTTTATAATATTATCCTTGTTTAGAAAGCATACTTTGCACGCCAAGAGCAAACTAATTCTTCCTAAATATCTAAATTTAAACTCTCCGCGTATCAAGAGTTCTTTAGTTGAAGCGAACAACCCGTAATTGTGGGAATTTAGGTGAAAAACTTAAAGTAAGTAAATAACAAGTAAAAACCTTAACGTTGGTGGCACTTAAGATATAAAACCCTTCACAATTAAAAAAAGTTGTCTATGAAAAAACTTTATTTTGATCAGTCAGTTTGTATTGGGTTGTCAAAAAAGTCTTGCGGTATTTTTATTGAATTTTTTTTTATTGAAATTGAAATGAATTGTTGATGACTCATGCCCAGCTCTTGACCGATGCTACGACTGCTACTATGCCGGTCTCTTTCGACCCATTCATCGATTTTATCGCAATTTTCGACGACAGGCTTTCCGGAGCGTGGCGCATCTTCGACCACCTCTACACCAGAACGAAAACGTTGAAACCATCGTTGTGCGGTGGAAATGGAAACTGTATCGGTCCATAAACTGCACAAATTTTATTGGCGGCTTGAGATGCATTTTTGCCTTTATCGTAGTAGTACTGTAAAATATACCGTATTTTCTCTTTATTTTGCTCCATGTTTGCGACGCTATAACTCACGAACTACTTAAAAGAAACGACAATCAATCAAACACGTGTTAGCGCGTGAAATGAGCTTCCCAAAAAGGTATAGCATGACCCGATGCGGCGAAACTAAAACTAGAACTACGCGCTTTCAGCGCCAACTAGCGAAAATACCGCAAGACTTTTTTGACAACCCAATATGACAGCGATATGATATAATGGTCCGTCCTGAATAATTTGTTCGGAGATCGTAATGTTGTCTTGGATAAAAATATATGTCAAAATTAGATGAGACATCTTGTCAAATAAAAAAGTTTTTCATGCAAGGACTTCATTATGATCAGTCAGTTTATATGGCAAATGAATAGTACAGTGGTCGGTTTGACAAATGAACAACTTTTTGGAGAAAAAAGGACATGTTCACATTTTCAGATCGATATCACAAACACTAAAGCTAGTCCTAGTCCCTTATATACTGACAGACATGACTAAATCGATTCAGCTCGTGGCGCTGATCATTGATATACATATACAGGATGGCGCACGTATCGTGCTACAAAAACAAACTGTAAATTTTTTTTTTAATATATGCATTACATTTCGATTTAATGGACTGCTCCAATTCAGTCAGATTTTTGGGTTTTGTACACCTCTTGCTTGACATAACCCCATAAAAAAGTCTGGTGCAGTCAGGTCAGCGGTCCATCTTGCTAAAAACGCAGTTCTAGATAAAAAAAAACTCTTTCAACATCTTTAAATAACGGTGTCATTTGACAGTTACCGTTACACCGTTTTCTTCGAAGAAGTATGGCCCGACAATACTCCTTATTGAAACCTCGCACCACACAGTGATTCATTCTGGTTTGTCAAGTTATTGTCTTCTTCGGGCATTTCAATAATTTTGTATCAAAACTCCAGCCGCATAATGTCGTCTGCCAACTCCAAATTCCGCCGATCAGTTGCGAGTCGAAACTCTTGGAATTGCCTGAATTTACGATGCAAAAACCGCCATTGTTTCTTTAAAACGAATATACGGATCTCGATGGTACGGTCTTCTTGCGATACTTCCAGACTCGACAAACGTGTTTACTCCAGGAAGTGCAGCCAAAATTCCGAATTTCCTCTGGACCGAAATGACGGACTGCATATCCAAGCCCTCGTTTCCGGATTAAAAGTATTCATTTTTAAAAAATGTAAATAATAAGCTAGCAAATCGAAAAAGTAAGCTGATTGCTCACACAAAAAAAAAGTTATTACGATTTGTTTTTGTAGCACGATTCGTGCGCCAACCTGTACTATATTTTATAGGGACTACGATGTCTCCCTATGTGTGGTCGTGGCAAACTTATTATACCCTGTCCGGTTTATAAAAACTCGGTTTCGAGTTTTTCAAAATCGAAATATGGTGAGCTTTCTTTGCAGATTTGTTTTAAAGATTTCCTTTTGTTTAAAGAAATTGTATAACCAATAAGGCAGAAGAAGACCTGTTCTGACTTCACCTAGTCTTGGTATTAAAGAAATGTGTAGTTATAGTATAGTATACATGTTTCCAAAAGTGTAACACTGATTATAGCAAATTTGGTCGAGTACATAGGTCCTACGATATGGAACTTCACATACATTAAACTGGTTAAAAATACCGTTATTCAATCATTAACATTTAAAAAATTGAATTCAATATAACTGTTTTTGCTTATGTTATTTGCAGCATGAACAAACGAACATCAGCCATCCAAACAACCGTTAGTTGCAAAAAAGCAATTAGACAATGTGCATGTGAAACCAAAAAATAAACTGCCAACTATATTGGTCAACGTCACATCTAAATAAGCTTCGTTTCACCGTTGGATGCCATCCTTTAAGATGTTATGTACTTTAATAATTGCCATCGATATAAATTCGTTCATTATCAATTGACGTCAACAAAGTCAACTAACAAAATCTGTTCAGAAAGCCACTCGTACGAAGTGCACGAGAAATTTACAAACATGTCGTACATGTAAGTGACTAGCCGGATGCATAAATGTAAATAAATGTGTGTCAATGTATTCGTAACCCTCTCATGCATGAGAGCACCTTAGCACAAGCACATACTTTATTTAATGTGCTTACAAAAGTGGCCCACTTGCGTTTGTCGTTTTGCCAATTTATCTATATGTATGTAATCAGGCAGGATTTCTATATATGTATGTATGTATGCATGGGTATGACTTTGTATACGTTTGTATGTAGATAGACGCGTTTTCCTACAGCTGGACATATTTACGGTTGCTAAGCATAAAGCGGTGACTAAAATATTAATACTCACCTTGCAGTGCTTCCCAGCGCCGCTTTTCCGTTTCCGATTCGAGCGAGTCAAATACAGCAGCGCCAACTAGTAAATATGTAAATGTGCACACGATCAAGGATATCGTGCGAACATTTTGTTTCTTCATTCTTCATTTAGGCGAAGTTTTATTTTTAGCTTCATTATCATTGCGATTATGATGAATACTTGTATTTCCTTTTTGAATATTGAAAATACATTGCTTGGCACCGTCGAAACGCTGAGCGCCAAGCGCATTCAAAACCCGTAACAATTATTTGTGTTATACTTATTTATGTATTAAATTTGTTTATGAGTGTGAATATATCCAATAATTTTATAATATTGCTCAGGATCCCTTTATACACTCAGTGACAGCTGAATTATGTTGTTGTTGTTGTGAATATAGTAATCCAATTGTGTCACTTTGTATACGAAGCTGTCTCAACAGTATGATTAAAGAGTTTTCGATTTCTGATGTTGAATTGTTATTAATTATTTCTATCTTTTCTTCTTTTTTAATGGTTCAATGAGAAGTATTTTCCTTAATATTTAAAACATTAACTATATAAATGAACCCACTTTAAACATTTTTAGTTTACAATTTTTGGCACTTATTTTTAGAGATTGAAAAAAATACTCTAGCAAAAATTCATCAGAATCTCAAATCTTGCATTTCTTACCAAATTTCGTGTGCGGATGTTGGAAAAGGATATTCAGTTTTATCAAAACCACAAGCCTACGAGGTACAAAACCTTCAAAGGCGGTCGAGAGATCGTTGAAGACATTCTGGATCACCTTCGACCTCTTAACTGATGAAGATATTAAAAAAGTGAAGGATATGGTGCTTGAAAATCGTCACGCAAGTGTCAGAGAGATGTCAAGAGAGCTCGACATTTCTCCCGAGTCCCGATTCGAATGAATGTGGTGGATATTTTGGGTATGAAACACGTTTTACTCGACTCGACACGATAAAGCTGATATTTTTTCAAAAAGAGTACCGTAAACAGGTCTCTTTGAAGATCGCTTGATCGTGCGAATTCCGATCACACATCCATGGAAACCGCCGATGAGACATGGGTTTATGAGTTTAACATGGAAAGAAGTCAACAACTATTGGAATGGTTGAAAACCAAGTTGAATCTCATTGTTTTTTTCGATACTCGAAGTTTCGTGCATGATGAATAAAACGAAATTCGCTGAAGGAGCTGAAGGCCATACACATACATCAGTAACGTGACCGTGATTAGCACGTGGCAAAAGTCTACAATCTCGTATTGACAGACCGGCGATTGAACGTCTTCCAGATACCTGAGACATAAGAAAACCGTTAGCGCGATGGGTTCCGCAATTATTCCCTCCATACAAGTACAGCCGTGATACCACCACACAGCAGTATTCGTCGGTGTTTAAACTCGATCCGAAGAAGTTACTGCAACGTTTCTTGTTCGTCGACAAAACTTGGGTTCACTTAAGGCGAAAATTGTTGTATTGCCCAGAAAGATGATGACCACCGTTTTCTGCAAGGTGTCATTTAAATCGACTACCTGCAGAAGGGATAATGGTCACAAGTCTCTGTTAAGCCGAATTATTGACATGTGATCAAATTTACGCCGGTCTTCTTCTTCTTTACTTGCGTAGACACCGCTTACGTGGTTATAGCCCGGTCTAGTTCATATATAACCGCACGCGCAAACTAAATCGAGAAAAAAATTAAAAATACTAGTGTGAGGTTTGATCCCTATATGACAGTTAGTGTGGGTTTGGCAGCTATATGTTGACGACGCAAAATATTTGTCCGGCGTTTTTTAGCATGAAAACAAGGAGTTTGTTTGAAATGTTGTACCTCCACTCGAATCACGGTAACGCAATAGTTGAAAATGTTGCAAAAATTTTTTGGGTGGTCTATCAGGACCACAAGTATTCAAAACAAAAAGCATGCAGCGCTTGAAAATCGTCCAAACTGGAAAACCAAAAATTCGTCCAAGACTTATAACAAGTGTGTGGAAAAATTTATTAAGCGCATATTTATAAGGCAATATTAAATGTTTGTATAAACATATCAGTGCGGATCAAATTTGATCAGACAAAACTCTTAATCTAACTATGGTAGATTGACACAATACGACACACATACATTAATTCAAAAATAACCGTAAATAAATGGAAAATGAATTTTAATTACAAGAATATAACATTTATGTGCGGCATTTGCCTTTAAAAGAATCAAAAATAGAAAAGAATGTAGGTTTCGTATAACTGCCGCTCAGAAGGATAATGAAACTATTTACGTTGCACTCTACGATGACCTTGTGTTATTTTTAAGCGAATACGAGGTTAACAAAGTATACGCCTTACAAAACACAACTAAATATACGTCACATTTATACAAATCACTTGTGCAGCTATATGACGATGAATCTGCCACATTGTAGCGAAGCTATGTAAAGTTTCAGTTGCGCCTGATGTTTGTTAGTATTTTAGTAACGATATCACTGCTGTTAATCTTGGTGGCAAAAGGCACAGTACCAGTAGCGTCGAAACTATGTAGCCTTGCCATGTAACAGCCGTGTACTATTTTATTTATTCACACATACATGCATGCATGCATACATTTGTATGTATATACAAGGAAATTGTATATATTACACGCTTGATTTAATTTTTTTCATTTAACTTTTTAATTTTATAGATATACGTAGGTATGTACAGCCGTGCACACAGTGATTTTTATTAGAGAGTCGTAACGGAAATCAATCACTTAGTTGTTATTAAATACAATATATTTAAATAACAGTTTTGCGAGAAATCCTTCGAAAAGAACACCAAACCACCGAATGCACATGTTTCCAACAAACTTTGTCACATATTTACTTCATGAGCTATTCCACCAAATGCCTGCCTGCTTTATGCTTGTCTGTCTGATTTCATATATGTACATATATATGTGGTTACAGTCACATAAACATATTGGAAACCGCACACTTGTGAACTTCATCCTGATAAACGTCTTTGAGCAAAGGACTCACGAAGGCATGGTGCCGACAATTGCATCATGTCCTTAATGGCTGAACAAATGATGAAAAGTTACTCTCTTGCCGCTGGATTTGAGAAAAATCTCTGCTCTCAGTAGCATCTTATTAGCATTTGATTTGTATGGCGAAATGTCAGGTATATGGATGTATAGTACATAAACTAATACATATATACTTGTGAAAACATTTGCTTATGTATGTATGTATATAGCGCCACAATAAGCATAATACATGCAAATGAAATAAGTATATGTATTATAACTAGTGTGAACAACATTTTCATTTGTTGCTTTATTATTTATATCAAAACCTTTTATTAAAAGTTATTTCTTTAAAATGTATGTATGTTTTTCCCAACATATTTATGTCATAGTAGTATGAGAAAAAAAATTATAAATTCAAAAAACATCAGCGGCATCGAAGCTCTAATACCCTGCACAGGTGCATTTCATAGGGCATCAAAGCTTTATGTTGATTTCAATCGGTCGGTTTAAATGGCAGCTATTTGCTATAGTGACACTATCTGAGCAATTTATTCAGAGATCGTGGTCTCGGCTTTCGCAATGATCTGTTTCAAATTTCGTGAAGACAATTCGTCCAATAAAATTTATTCCTTACAAGAACTTGATTTTGATCGGGCAGTTTGTATGGCAGTTACCTATGTCCATATGTGTATGTATGTATGTTATACAGGTCAGAACTAAATAATATGTTCGAAGATCTATATAAGAAAATAATAATCTTCACCAAAGATGTCTTGCCGAATAAATAGTTTTACCGTTCCGACAAATCAGCAGAATGTATGGGGTCTCCGACGTTTCTTTCTGGTTAAAGACTTCATAGCAATCTCAATATACGTGTTCAAGGTATAAAAATTACGAGACATAAAACAACTCCTTTAAAAAAATATAAACAGTTATTGGTTCTTTTAAAATAACCGTAATTTTCACGATTATCCTTCACTTCTACTTGAATTGCGAACATATCATTATGAAGTATAGCCCTAGACAATATCGGCACCGGGAAAAAATTAATTAACACAAATATAAAATGAAATGATATACATTTGGAATCTTTCGTATTGAATGTATTCGGTTGATTTATATTAGGCGCTTTTGGAATTCATTATAGTAGCTAAATATAACCAAAGACTTGAGAAGCTGCTCAGGTATAAAGCTGAAAAGAAATTGCAATATTTCTCACAGCACACTTTGTAAATTTAATATTTATGCGGCTCAAATATTTGTTTTTACATGAAACTCTCAAGCAAATGGGTACATACATTTAGGCGCATGTATTATATGTGTGTGTAAAATTGCACACTACCATATATTCGTATACATATGCATGTACTTTTGTAAAAGGATAATCCTCCACAAACTTTTAATCCGATTGCACTATACATAACCCAATTATTAGTATTATTTTTATAATTTTATTTTAAATTAATATATTTTAAAACACTTCGATTTGAAAGAAACATTTATTTCAGCTACATTTTGCGAATACCATTTCGTTATTTTCACTTCGTTTTATTATTCGTTTGGCTTGAACAAATTTGATTATGGAACAAAACTAGCTATGGTATATAGTAAAAAAAATTTAACACATCCATTCCAGGATTATATGGACTGTTCACAATAATTTGTTGAATTTAATTTTTGAAAAATGTTCACTTCATTTGTGCTCAAAATGTTTAATATATGCATAAATATTTTATTAATACTTTAGAATTTTCTTGCCGTCGTGTCACATCGCGCCGACTATCGTTTTTACCTTTGTAAGTGAATATCCGCGCTTTGACTACTCAAAATTATTAAATGGAATTTACTGTGTCCTGCGAGCACAGCATACCATATTGCTCGTCGCGAATGGTGCTGTCGATGGTGATGCTGTTACTAGGAGAGCAAGATGGTCGCTCTCTTTGGCTGAATAACAAATGAGAACAATCTGTCAAATCATTCTTCATCCCCCAAATGCTTGTTATACGCTCCGACAATTACTTAAATTGTAAGTCAATTAAGCAATGAACACTGCCGGATATGAAAATTCTTGTACCAAGTGCATTTATTGAGTAAATAAAGAAAAACAGCAAATATTCACATTTTACAAAAATGTAATTGCATATAATCGAAGAAGTTTCGACAAGGGTATATAATATACGTTCATCGTTATTAAAAAGAAGATAAAATAACGGCAAGACTATATGCAGCGAGAACATTTGAATCATTTAATAACATAACATAACATAACATAACTTTTAACCCCCTGCACCTAGGTTGACACTTCTTCAAGAATTTTTAACAAAAATCTTCACATATGTTATGTATATAAAAAACGAATTTGTAGTTTCAAACCGCGTTCATATCAGCAATGTTTTTTTAAACTTAGCCGCGGTTATTAAAACCTACTTGCTTTGTTATATTAAAAACAAATAATTGAATGCATATTGAAAAATTAATGTGAATTTTGACAAAAGTGTACGCTACAAAAAGATTTTGTTCCATTTCAACTTTCTTTTTTTAATGTGAATTTTAGACTTTGGCATAAACCGTCGAAGTTGTTATCACAGTAAATTATATATATTCGGGTATTAGATCAATGTAAATTTTAAGTTCTGTATATGTATTAAAAAAAATATAGATATATAATAATTAGATAAAAAAATATAATATAAACCATTAAGGATCGGCTAATATAATATTACAACCCAATAGACCTCGACCACTCCACGTTTTAGGTATAAGTATCATATCTAATTGTTGTCCCATACGTAGTACTTTCAAAGGAACCCTTTTATTTTGCATGTGGCGCACCAGGTCGCCAATTTGGGTTAGATTGTTTTGGAAGTTTCTGGAATTAATGGTGCCAAATTCCAATATCTCGTCATCTACTCGCAAACCCTGGAAGAAATTAGAGTATGAATAATAGCTTAAAACGATACTATGTTTCTTATAACTTACAGCCTCTTCAGCCGGCGATCCAGGACTTATCATATTTACTTTTACTATAACTTTCACTGGTGGCTCCACCGATACTGATGACATGCTCGTATTTGGCACATCACTATCATCTTCTAACCGTAAGGTGGCTGTATTGGTTGACAACAGCTGTGCCGGATTTTCCGCAGCCTCGGAATGTAATTTATGCATTTGCTTTTCTATTTCTTTCATCAGTGCCTTATAATCATTTTGAAGACAAATTATCTGTTGACGTGCCTGTCGCACTTGATAAACATCAATATCGTTCCGTGGAAATCCTTCTGCATCAACCAAGGGTCCATCCATTCCCACATTAGCATTCTGTATAAATAATATATATATATATATTTTTATAAACACTTTAAAGCGAATATAGTTAATAAATTAAAGATAAACTTACATTTGCCAAAATATTTCCATAATCGGATATTTTCGATTCCATTGCTTCCTTTTCAGCCATAAGCTTGAGAATCAAGTCCTTAGTTGGATTCGGAACGGGAACAACCATTTTAACCAAAGCCTTATTCTTCCTTTCGTTTCTTTGTAACTTCAATTAAAATTAAGTATGAAAGTGTATGTAACTTCAATTAAAGTTATGTATTAATAAATAAATTTTGAAAGAATGAATTATTTTCTTTCCTGCGTATTGTTTTCTGTGGGAAATATTGCTTTATCGATAGCTATTTGCGTAATGCCTCGATTAGTCTCCACGTAGAACGTTAACGTAACGCAACAGCCGTATGTATGACTACGTGATGGCAAATTAAAATATGTGACGTCACTTAATAATTAACTGTCCAAATAAAGGCGTTGAGCTGCGTAAAGCAGCAATTAACGTCAAACCCTCGCTAAAATTCTACTAGTACAAAAGAAATAAAAAGCAAAACAAATTATTTATTAATAATACCTGTATCCATTTGTACAAAGTACATATTTTTTCAGAAAAATAAACATTTCTTCGGTTTCTGCACCCACCTTTGCTGTCAAAACTGTAAGGTCATAAATAAATTTCCTTACAAGTAGTTAACAAAATTTGGCGTTGACGTCTAAATATATTACATAATTTAAATGCCTTATTTTGTAAGTATTTAAATTAAAACTTGCTTATTGACCTTGAACGTGTGGGGTATATCGCTTTCGTTCGAAATTAGTTGCTTTGACACCTGATAAAGAAGAAGCATTGTAAAGTGCAAAATTGTGAATGTATAGCACACAGCTGATGAAAAGTGATTAAGACGCGAAAAAGGATTGCAGTTTCAAAAATTGTATATTTAAGCGTAAATTTTAAGAAATTTTCATCAAATGCTCTTAAGTACTTGTCGCCTTTAGATGAATTGCACAAAGTTGATAAAAAGTGATAAAACATAAACATTTTGCATAACTTAAAGAGTAATTATAAACAAACTATCTAAAATGAGTTTTCATAGTTGGTTATTACGGCGTGAAAATGGTCTCCTACGTAGTCAAGCTGATCAAGACTTTATTATGCCACAAGTTTACCAATCCATGCGTTCTTTATATCAGTGGAATGACAAATATAGCAAACCTAATAACGAAACATTAAATGTTGGTGGCGTGTTCAATATGGAGTTCTCTCCGGAAGGGTGTGTTATTGTGTACATTGTATAATAAAATATATGTATAATAACTATTTTCATTAAAAGGGGATTGTTGGTTGCTGCTTGTGAAAGAAAGGCTATAGTAATGTTTGATGTTGTCAGCAGACAGCCCACTCAGCGAATAATGGACGCGCATACATCAAACGTAAACTGCGTCAGGTAAGAAATTTGTACAATTCATTTTGAAAGCTAAATTGAAAGAAATTATTTTTCAGATTCCTTAATAGTCGGCATTTTGCAACTTGCTCAGATGATACTACAGTTGCTTTATGGGATTTGCGATTCTTAAAAACTAAAATGCGCAGCCTCCAAGGACACTCAAATTGGGTTAAAAGTATAGAGTACTCAAAAAAGGATAACTTGCTGGTAACATCAGCATTTGATGGAAGTATATTTACTTGGGATATAAATTCATATACTGAACAAGGACTTATATACCAAAAAGTTTTTCATACAAGTGGCTTAATGAGATGCCGGATAACTCCTGATGGCTCAAAACTTGTATTGTGCACAACAGGCGGCTATATAATGATCATACATGATTTAGATTTAACAACTTTACACAAGGATTTGTGTGGTTTTCGAGTAAGTGACAATCTACATTTAGGCATTAATGTAAATTTCAATAATATGATTATATTTTTCTACAGCCAATTATATATAGACTAATGCAGATGGGAAAACAGTATATACCTCAAGCAGCCAAATTCGATCACGTGTTTTCCAAAAAACAGAAAAAGAATAGAGTGGAACTTGTTACAGATTTCCCAAAAGATAATGATGCTGAAGTTATACTCGCGTTAGAGGTACACATTTAATTTTTATATATATTTCGAAAAAATAAGTATTAACTATTTTACTTAATTAAGGTTCATCCCAGGGGACACTGTTTCCTTAGTCGAAATATAAGTTATGACGGTCTTACGGAATGGTTGACAGTGCATGATATGGAAGAGGAGTCAGATGATGTAACTGAGAGCATAAAGAAACGCACTAATGACACTAATAAACGAAAACGAAAGCGTGAACCTGATACAGACAAAGATGAAAATGAAACTGAATCAAGTCAACCTGCAGCTGGAAGAAGTGGAACAAACGATGATATAGTTTTTAGTATTAACCGTAGAACACGCGGTAATAGATTACCAACTCAGTCCCGTGGGTCAGAAGATTCACCGGCAGTCATGCCCTTTGACCAGTTTATAGCTCGTAATGCAGGTACACCATCGGGAAGTGCTGGAGGTGCTAATGCAGATGGTAGTAACAATAATGCAGCAAATACATTTGTCCCAGATATTTGGGCGGCCGAGGTAACTATGCAGGATCGTGCTTCACGGCAGAACCGAGATAGAGAAACCAACGCGACGAATGTCTACAACTTCGTTTATGCAATAAGCAGCGGAGTGTTACCTGCTGGTGGATTAAACAGTGCATCGTCATCAACACTGCCTATGTCTAGAAATTCGGGATTTCGATTTATTCGAGGATTTGAAACACGCGAAAGCAGTGATGATAGTGGTTCTTCAAGTGATGAATCTACTCCTCGCATTAATTCATCAAATGTAGCTCATCACCTACCAACCGAAATATCACCAGTAACTCCAAGAGCATCTGGTAACCAGTCTGAAGGAAAAATCTTCCAAAATCCCAAAAAGTTGACATACTATATAAAGGAATTAAACAAGGAAAAAACATTCATAAAAGAACCATGCTTTTCATCTGATGGTCGTATTATTTGCTCACCATATGCAACAGGGGTACGACTACTCGGATTCTCTAAAGATTGCTCAGTTTATCCACATCACAGTAATTACTCCAGTTCAAAAAGACAGGCTCAGCCATTGTCAGAGATTAAGACAATTCGAGCTCATTCTGATATAGTTTTGAGTACGAGATTTAGTCCCCGTGAACCACTACTGGTGGCAGGTTGTCGTAGTGGTAAAATAGTTTGGTATCAACCAAATCTGTGAACCGTAAAATAAAACATAAACAATATATATATTAAAATGAGGTGATTCGTATTAACCAATGTGTTTTTTTTCCTAACTGAGTTTTGTTAAAACATTTTTTATCTGAAATATATATAATATAATAAAAAATTTATATATTTGTAGAAAGTTATATTGTTAATTACACTTTGAGTAAAACGGAATCATCATTGGTGCTCCATAGAATGTGAATAATATTATTGTAATTATTTTAAATTTAAAGCAATAAAATTTTGGGAACGCTTCTGATAAATTAGTATTGAGATTGTCATTTTTCTAATTTGCGACTATAGCAGTAGTCTGAAATCACCCAAGCGATTGCGACAAACTCTTAAAGGTAATATATTCTTTTTATAATAGAAAATTAATAATTGTTCGTAAGAGAGCATTTAAACAGCGCGACTATTTTCTAGTCAACTTTTACCAAAATTATTTAAAATTAATCACGTTGGCAACACTGTTAATATATAAATTTTACTGCGACAACCCTATTGAGACAAAATTTGCGGAGTTAAATTGTTTTTAATAATCATATAAATTGTATAAATAAGTTAATACGAGAAGAAATGGAATCACAATATGCACCATTGAGCGAAAGTTGTGCCAAGGCCCTGGCGGACAAGGCTTATGAGAAGCGTAAAGTTGCTTCACAGGAAATTGAAAAGTATTTTAAAAAATGTTTATACACCATACAAGTAAATATTTTTAATGAACTTTTATTACAGAATGGTGACAGAATTTAATACGAAAAATAATACGGTACAGATACGCAAACTTATAGATGTTCTTTCAAATCAATTTGCAATATCGCGTGATCCCAATCGGCGCAAAGGGGGTTTAATTGGGCTTGCTGCAACAAGCCTAGGATTAGGAAAAGTGAGTCATAATGAATATGAATAATAGTGCTTATACTATTAATTTACATTTTATAGGACTCCGAACGGTATGTAGGAGAACTGGTTACGCCAATTTTAAACTGCCTTAGTGATCCGGACGTTCGAGTCCGCTATTTCGCATGCGAATCCTTATACAATGTTGTTAAGGTAGCTAGAGCTGCTATTATACCATTTTTCCCAGACTTATTCTCGGCATTATCACGATTAGTGACAGATTCAGATCAAATGGTTAAGGACGGCAGTGAGCTGCTTGATCGGTTACTTAAGGTAATTTGTACACAATTGTATTCGAAATATGTATTAATCAGTAAATTTGAATACTTTCAGGATATCGTAACTGAATCTTCACAAATTTTTAATCTAGAGGCATTTATACCACTTCTTAAGGAACGTATTTACGTAAACAACTCATTTGCAAGGCAATATGTTATATCGTGGATTTCAATTTTGAACGCGGTTCCCGAAATAAATATGTTAATCTATTTAACTGACATTTTGGATGGACTTTTTACAATGTTAGAGGACAACACATTAGAAATTCAACGAATGTATGTACATATTTTCTTTAGATTATTAGGTTGATAGTAAGATTTTTTTTTTTGTATTTTTATTAGGTGTGAAACTACTTTAAGTCAGTTTTTAAAATCCATCCGATATGATTCTACTTCGGTGCGAATGGAGGACACAATAAACATACTAATTATTCATGCTCAATCTACTAATGAACTTATTAAGGTATATAAAATGAAATAAATATTTGTTATTTTGGATAGTTATTCTAGTTATTTGCGTATACGTATATAAATATTAGTCAATCGCTATAACGTGGATACGTGAATTTGTACAAACATTTGGACCAAATGTTTTGCCGCATGCCAGTGGAATATTTACTGCGATATTACCCTGTCTAGAGTACAACGTGGAATCTAAGAAAAGTATTAACAATAATTAAATTTTTACCTTACCATTCGTTACTATAATTACAATTTCACAGATATCAAAGAATGTGCAGTTTCGGTGAACAACTCGATGATGTCATTGATTTCATCAAAGGAGCACAAATCAAAAAATATTGAAAAAATAGATTTACGTTCAGTTATGGAAGTTTTGTCGCAGTATTTAACACATAATTCAGTGCACACGAAAATTGCTGTATTGAAATGGATCCATCATCTATTTACACATTTCCCCAACGAGGTTTGTGTATAAACTCCCCATATAAATAATTTAATAAATTTTTAAATATATGTAGATGTCACCACATGCAAGCAGTTTAGGTGCTAATTTATTGGGCATACTATCAGATAATTCCGATGAAGTTGTATTGCAATGTCTCTCAGTTTTGGCCAAAATTTTGAATTCAACACATAATGATGGTAAGCACTTTTGGAGTTATGTTAATTTAAATACTTAATTCAACATCGCATTTTAATTTTTTTCGCTTAAAATAGATTCCAGGGATTTCAATAAAGCGCATTATCGAAAATTCCTTCTAAGTTTGCTGAACTTATTTAGTGAGGAAAAAAAGTTTTTGGACAATCGTGCCAGCCTTATAATTAGGTAATATTTATTATTACATGCTTCAAATATCTAATTTTATTCATAAATTTACGTGATTTAATATTTATTGCAGACAGTTGTGTGTACTGCTAAACGCGGAATATATCTATCGCACATTTTCTGAAATCATTGATGAAGAAGTTATTAAATTTGCATCAACAATGGTCCGTTTACTCAACATGATACTCTTGACATCACCTGAATTGTTTGAACTACGTAATTCACTACGAGACATTACAAATGAACATTCCGCAAATTTATTTAAATGCCTTTACAAAAGTTGGGCACATTGTCCCGTCTCCACACTATCCCTTTGTTTGTTAACCCAAAGTTATCAACATGTATCGCAATTGGTAGTACTGTTGTAAGTAAGATTGATATTTAATAAAATGAAAATCAAACTTTATAAATTGGCTGAAAACGAAGTAATTAGATAAATATACATACCATTTAATTTGCATTAATTTCAGCGGTGACGTAGAGATAACATTGGATATATTGAACGAATTGGACAAACTGGTACAGCTGATAGAATCACCAATTTTCGCGCGTAAGTAGAATGAACCATACTTTCACCAAAACTGACTCAATTTTTTCAAACAAATATAATTAATAATTATAATTGATTCTTATTGATTTTACAGCATTGCGGCTAACTTTGGTTTCAAAATCGAATAATTGTGCAGACGCTCAACATTTGGCTCATGCACTTTTTGGTATTCTTATGCTTTTGCCGCAAACCGATGCTTTCCACTTATTAAAAAACCGTTTGCAATGTGTACCAAATTATTGGGGCCAAACACCAATGTAAGTATACACGTTATTTAAAAACTAATACATATTTATCATTTAATATATATTTATCAACAGAAATGAAAATAAATCACTGCAACATCAAAGCAACATTGACTTTGAAATATTGTTGGAACATTTCAAGAAAGTCCAAAAAGCCCAACGAACTTTACGAATTCAACAGAGGAGAAATATTATTTTACCTGAAGAAACTTAGTCATAACATGTCAATAATTCAACTCAAAAATTATTGGATTATTTATTTTCCATCATTAATTAGGAGCAAAGATGCCTATTATTTGATTTACGTTATTCCTCGAGAGAATACAACAAATACATATGTATCCAATATTAATGTGATCATTTATGTGCACGTATGTTTTAATTTTTCATGGCTTTGAAATGTCACTAGATACTAGGTTAATATATTTTTAAGATTTATATATGTATGTACATATATATCTGCTAGAAAAATATACACGCATTCATTTATGTATAAAATGTTAATTTGCATAAATAAATGTATAAATTTCATATCATACCTACCATTTTTCTATCCCTGATATCGAAATCGCCAGGTTTATTCTACAGTTTTAAAAACTTGCATGATTTATGTCTAGCCATTGAATAATCATATCCATAGATGTTTGTATGAGTATGGTGGGTTTTTATAGTGGTGATCATTAAGTCAAGTAATGTTAACCATCCAGTAGAGGAAACTTAACTATATATAGTCAAATTCGTCATAACCGGACACTACCGCAGTGTTTTTGTCCAGCTATAGGAGCGTGGCAAAAATGTGCGCTTAAAATGTATTCTTAAAGTCTAAAGCTGCAATTCAGAATTATATTTTTACTGAACTAATAAATGAAAACCAATGTCAGCCAGAAGTGAATGAATGACAATTATCCTATTAATGTCTGTTGAGGCACAGCGAACCAGATGGCGCCAGTGCAAGACAATTTGTTTGTTGGACAAATTTATAAATCGAAAAGAATTTAAAACAAAAAAGGGCTGTTTTATGAAAATAATAATGAAAACGATAAGTTTTGCTCTTTTATATGTTTTTTAAGTTTGTGTTTCTAAGTTTTGCTTTAAACATACAAATGCCACCTATACTAATACTTATTTGTTTATTATTGACCCAATGTAAACAAAAATCAGCTGTACGTCCAGAGTTTCCTGATTTTAACTTATTTTAATTTAATTTTTTCATTAATTTGCATACAACACTGCAAGCGGAAATACTGGGAAAAAATTGCTGCTTTTAGATTTCAAATATTATTGAATGCTTAGAAGCACATACTAATATAAGATTTTAATAATCGCTGGTGGAATATGTATTCAAATTGAATTTGTCAGAAAAAGATAATAACATATTAACCATGGGATTCTGTAACGTGAGACAGTCTCAAGTCTCTAAATTTGAGATTTTGAGTTAGAGACAATTTTTGAGACTTGAGACGATTTTGCTATTCTGTAAGTGCCAGTCACAAAATCTATTACATTTCATCATTCAGAGATGTTTTTACACTTGAATGGAAATAAATATGCCGATAACAAATATTAAATTTTCTATAACATCGTCAAAAAACATAATTATCAATAAAAATGAAAATATATGTTGACTTTGTTTCATAATATTTACGAAATTTATGTAAAATTTATTTATTTTTAACTTTTTCGTGTTTGAGTTGCTTACAAAATATAAAAATACGACAATCGATTAATATCTATGATGATCTCTATTCAGTATATTCAAAATGGCAGATTCAATTTTGTGACCGTCTAACTACCAGGTCTCAATATTTTGAGACTAACGCTAGAGACTGTTTAGTGAATAGTAACTAGTCTCAAATTGAGACTTTGCCTCAAAATGTCTCAAATAGAGACTAGAGACTGGTTACAGAATCCCGCTATAAGTCCATGTTAGACATACCTTTCGGTGCATTAAACTAAACACCAATCGTAACGTGTGAAGTGGCATTATAATTTCCATTACAAATTCAACTATAAAATAAAAGTTGTGGTAGGAAACTCTTATTTATAGACGCGATTTTAGGCAATAAAATTCAGAGATAATAAAAGTAATACTGCATCTTTTAAAAATTAAATAATTATTTTATTATATTGTGAAAATTTTTGTTGAAATAAACGAACATCGTTCATAAGCAATATTCAAGTACGAAAATATAAAAAAAAAATTAAACACTGTTAAGGGCAATTGTATACGCGATTGTGAAATAATTTGAAACGACTGTATTTGTCTGCTAAAATTGCATCAGCAAATTATATTTGAAAAAAGTGAAAGGATTTCAGTATACCAAATAGTAAATAAAAAATCTCCGTTTTCTTTTGTTGCAAAAGACAAAAGCTGAAATTGAAATAATTTTATTGTTCCAAACATTGTTATTAGTGAAAATTGTATTTTTGCAGCTTCTACTGGTACATATTAAACTTGTATTTACAGGTGTATGAATTTTCGTGTAGCCAAATTAATATGAACAAGCACTTGGCGCTCTTATTGAAATTCCTTTGTTATGATATCAAGGAAATTGCAAAGTCAAAACAAAGACGTTTTGTTGTTAAAAACAACGAAATATTTTCTCTTATTTTACTAATCCTTCTATTTGTATGGTCAAAGCAATAGAGACAAAATGACGCGAATTATACATAATCGAAGTAAACAAAAATCATTTAATGCAAACCCAGTAGGAAATAGAATTGGAAATAGTATTCTCACAGTTTACAAATATATCTACATAAATAGAATACAAAAATCAACAAATTTTAAATGTTTTACTTGTGAAAGAATGTTTTTATTACAAAAACTGGGTTTTAGTACGGATGTTTGTCTGATATTTTAAAATATAAAACTTTACAATAAATATTTTATGCTGATATATTTTTCTCGAACAAAAATTTTAAACAATTTTATGCCTGAATCGAGGAATTTTCAACTGCTTAATCAATGTGATATAATTACTATTGTAGCAAAATCTGTATGTATGGGTATCAAATTGACAGTGACTTTAGTATTTATGTTTGCATTTGTTGTACATCATTCTCTTCTTTTCCCTTTGTATTTGCCTACGTTTAATATCTAATGTTGCAATAAATCGATTTCTGCCTAACAGGCTAATGTACAATTATTTGTAAAAGGAAAAACAAACAGAAACCCAAAATTTAGCGGGTAATTTAGCAAACAAATTTAAAAAGTGTGGATATTGTGGTATCTATTGATAAATTTAACGTAAAAGGAATTGAATAAAAAAACAAATAAAAAGCATACGTATATTAAATATTCGCAAAAATGAAATAAACCGAAGGTCTCTGTCCATTCTTGGCATCAAACATAAATAAACAAGTCCTCAACTTTCAAGGTCACCAAAATACGAAATCAATGTTATTTATTTTTTATTAGTGCGCGGTTATATGGAAAACATTCCCAATTTTTGTGAATTGTGAAATTTGTCCAGATATTTTGTGTTTAGTACCCACTCATCATTACACGTCATTTAAAAGTATAAGTTTACTAAACCTACATTCATACATACATAATAGTTATAGTTTGTATGTATACAATACGTGTAATTATTAGGATCTTTTAGATTTACTAGAAATTATTAAACAAAATGTATTATCAAAATTTATTAAGATTTACAAGCTTTTTATTTCTACAATTTCATGCATATATACATATGTATGTTTGTAGTATATACCATTTTTTTCCAATGGAACTAGATAATATAATATAAAATTATACCAGTATTTTTAATTCGAAGTTGATTTGCTTTATTTCTACTTCAGATTATGGATTGTGGACTTATAAGTCTCTTCGATTCCGATGAGGGATGTAACGAAGCAGACAAATACAATAACAACCGTCCAGTTCGTGGCAATGGATCATCAAAGATTCGGAAAACTTCTGTAAAAGTAAAAGGTGGCACACATAAAAGAGCCAGTGAAAGCGGAAGCAGTAGTAGCAGTGAAGGAGAAATAGATTTGCAAAATAATAAAATTATTATAGATTTTGATCAGGGCATTTTACCACCCGAACCACAATTGGGAAATATTGAGTACAAACTGAAATTAATTAGTCCATCAAAGCATCGCTTCGAACATCTTGTAACTCAAATGAAATGGAGACTGCGCGAAGGAAATGGTGAAGCTGTTTACGAAATCGGTGTATCTGACTCAGGCCACTTACATGGGCTTAATGAAAAAGACATGAGTGCCTCCTTGGCCACACTTAAGCAAATGGCGCAAAAATTAGGGGCTAGTACCTCAGTTTTACGACGAAAATATATAGCAACACGACGATCCGTTGCCGAAGTTTTAGTTCGTAAAATACCTGATGATCAACATAATATAGAAATTCGTGTTGCTGTACTAGGGGGCGCGGAGGCAGGGAAATCCACACTACTAGGTGTGCTTACGCAAGGTGAATTCGACAATGGCCGTGGTTTGGCACGACTTATTATGTTTAGACATATGCACGAAATACAATCGGGTCGAACTTCAAGTATTTCACACGAAACTCTTGGCTTCGATTCGCAGGTAAGATCACATTTCAATCACACCTAAACATTAAACAAACAAACTTTAAATGTATCCCAATAACAGGGCACAATCATAAACTACAAATATAATGAATTGACGACTGCCGAGGAGATTAGCGACCGCTCCACAAAACTGGTAACGTTTCTAGACTTGGCTGGTCATAGACGCTACATGCGAACAACAGTGCAGGCACTGTTGGGCTACTCTCCGCACTATGCCATGTTAGTAGTGTCAGCAGGCAGCGGTTGTACTGGTACTAGTAAGGAGCATCTGTCTATTGTTCGAGCCTTGGATATGCCCTTCTTCATCGTGGTTACCAAGACCGATATAACCAGTCCGGAACAAACAGTACAAGAATTAAGGCAAGTTCTTACATCAGCAGGATGTCGGAAGTTGCCATTTATTGTCACAAATGTCGATGAGGCTATCTCAGCAGCATCTAATCAAGTTACCGAAAATATTGTTCCCATTTTTTGTGTTTCAAACGTGACAGGAGCAGGACTTAGTCTCGTTACAAAGTTTCTCTACGTTCTATCACCCAGCATTAGTAATCTGGAAAAAGAACGTCTAGAACAGGAACCAAGTGAGTTTCATATTGATGAGATTTTTCGAGTAACCGAAGTTGGTCCAGTAGTTGGCGGTTTACTCGTAAAAGGAGTACTAACGGAAAACATGCAAATGAAAATTGGACCTTTACATGACGGTAGCTTTCATACTGTTAATGTGCACACAATTCATCGGAACAAAGCTCCATGTAGAATGGTACGAGCGGGGCAAAGTGCCTCTTTATCATTTATCCCAAACCAGACGCTGCCACCACTTAGAAGTGGAATGACGTTGTTAGGCGATACTGGCGATCCTGAAGAGGAACCATACGGTACACTCCTTTTTCAAGTAATGTTTTAAAATAACTATGGTATACTTCCATATTGTGCTAATTTTGTTTTTCTTAATATTTTAGGCGGAAGTGTCTGTTCTCTTTCACGCTACAGCAATTTACGTAGGCTTTCAGACAACTATACACATAGGCAGCATACGGCAAACTGCAATTATTCGAGCAATAGAGGAGCGTGAAAAAATGGGTACCAATGATAGTGCTTTGGTTTTGTTTGAATTTGTTGGGCATCCTGAGTATGTTCGACCGGGCGTACGGATGTTATTTCGTGAAGGGACAAGTAAGGGCATCGGTGTAGTTACAAAAGTTTTCCCTCTCAACAAATCAGCCGGATAGATTTATTTCAAAATTAAACTGAAACTTGACTTGAGAAGTAGTAAGGTATTATAAATGTTACATTTACCTATACCTCAATCACTATTATATAATTACATTTTTATAATCTGCACATAATTGAATGTGGATTAAATTTTTACGAAAATACTTCAAACAAGTATGAGAGTTCTAGTCATAGATTTTCTTGTCTAGACATACTTTATAGAATTTAAAATTCGAACATATAATTAATGATCTAACGATATTACTGTACATATTATAATTCAAAAAAATATTTTCGGATAACATTTTTAAAAGCTCAGCTATAAAACAATTTTGATTGTATTTTTCAAATTACGTAGAAAAACTTCTTTGAACAAGATTATGTATATATTTATAGCAATCTATAGCATTTTAATTCGGTGAATTTGAACATATCACGAATGATTCGTCGTTGTCAGTTGTCATTTAATTTGCAAAAATTTAAAGTTACCAGATGCAAATGTTGCATGTAAATTTGTGGGTAATATATTTTTCTTTAGTTTGAGGTCCTAAAATACCATCGTCACAAGAAAAAATATAACAAATTATCATATTTTGCCAGTAATACCCGCATAAATACTTATGCTATTTTTGTTACTACGTTGATTGTTCTTTTCGACTTGAATAAAAAAGTGTGAAATTATACCCTAATAAATGTACATTTTTTATTATAAAGAAAAAGTTTTTTTAATACATCGTAAGATATAAATTACAACATATTTTAATCCGTAGTTTTTGAACTGGGATTCGATTGCAGATTATCAGATTTCGCTTTGTCTTCTATTTCAATTGCTTTCGCTGTTACAACAGATTTAAATCTAAACAACACTGGTATTTCACCTAAGGTCGGGTTTCCGTTAGATTCTAACAATCTTATCCAGGACAATAATGAGTCCTTTGTGGATGTACCAGTTGCACAAATTGCAAAAATTGTACCATCCTCTTGTTGATGCACAGAACGGTTTTTACCAACCGCATTTTTTGGTCGAGGAATCGAAGCGCCAAAAAATGGTGCCTTTAACCGTGATACATCTAAAAATTTATATTTATATTATATTATATTTTTTAGAAATAAAAATAATCATACCATCCTGATCCTCTTGATCTTCTTGAAGACTTTGTAGTAAGTTTGGATCTGGATCAGCTCGTAACGTAAAGTAATTTATTGAGCGATTTCGTAACCAAATCAAGAAGGGACCTTCTATATAAACGGCTTTATCGCGGGGATGATCTCTTAATAGCTGTGACTGTTCTGCACTCATACCACTTACGATCCACGTATCATCAATAGAATCCTGAACATTTTTGGTTTCATATACAGAGATCTTTGATCGCAAATCTACCGTACACATGCGCTCTACAGCCAGCTGAGCGATATTTAGTGTATCATCAGGTATAGGGTTTGGTAGAGGCCATGGTGATAAGTTTTTAAACTTTGGCATCCAATACATCATTCTCCAATACTTACGTAATGGGTGTCCTCGTCGTCCAAATACATTTAACAACATAGCTTCCATTTCATAGTCAGGCATTACACCCAGATCTTCCATTTGTTCTAACAGATCTATTATGCACTGTTGTTGTTTAGGGTAATGCATGAATTCGGCTTGGAAAACATTAGTGGGAATAAATTTTCCTTTCGGCATAACGTTAATTAAA
Organism: Bactrocera dorsalis; assembly: GCF_023373825.1. Taxonomy (NCBI): domain Eukaryota; kingdom Metazoa; phylum Arthropoda; class Insecta; order Diptera; family Tephritidae; genus Bactrocera; species Bactrocera dorsalis. The sequence continues at coordinate 47,914 of NW_026038106.1, forward strand.
GCTTTGTACACTTCTATATCATGCTCTACACCAAAATCTGCCATGTTTCGGAGAGCAGCATAAATAAACTCTACATGATTCCGCCGATGAACGTCACGCTCTTCGAAAATCTCCAACATCGCTAGGTAGGATTCCTTGGTTTTATTTGTCACATTGGCAAAAGGATTTTGAATAGCGGGAAGCGGTGGCTTTCGTATATTACTCTTTCCTCTTCCCCCTCTTGCACTGTCATCATTTTGCGCCTGGCTTTCGTTTTCACTTTTTGTACAATAAAACGCTTTACTAGTTTCTGAATACCATGTGGGTGGTACGTTTTGAAATGAATTACCATTATATTTTAACTGCCCTCTAAACACATTTGCAAGTTTTCGTATCATTACTAATAATTATCCATTAAGGTATTTCCTAAACCTTAATTTCCATTTATAAAAAATAATCAACAAAATGATTAAATAACCCGGCGGATTTTATTATTCTAGTTATCGATCAGCTGCTCGGATTCTGAGTTGCATTTAAAGACTCCTATTCTGTATGAAATTTTATTGCTGTTAAGCCAATAAACTTAATAAGAAATTTATATTTTTACTAATATAATGTAATATTAATTGCAGGAATAGAATGGGTAACAAAGAACAATGAATTAATAATTAATTCGATGACCTAAAAACATAAATATAATAGCATTCTAATATTTTAATGAAGCTGTTGAATGAATGGTGTTCACTGAAAATATTCAAATTGTATACTAAAACGTTTTTGTAAAAGTTATTTAAATAAATGAACTTAGGATTGAATATTAGTAAAGTTCTAAATAGATAACTAAGGACATTCGGAAAAGGGAATAGATTATAAATTGCAAATGTAATTGTAGTAGATTTCTGACAATAATGTCCGAATATTTATTACATGGACTGTTTCATATGCTTATTTTACAAACATTATTTGTTTAGTGAATACCTGTAGTCAGTTTTGTTTTTTGTTGCTCTTTCATAGAAATTTGCAAATGTTAATACTACAGTAGAGGTTAATATACATCTAAATGTATGAAAAAGTGTTTGAGATCTACTTAAGTAAATATATTGAAAGTATACAAAATGTTATCAGCAGAATAAAGTGTGAGGATTAAATATGAGTTGAATCAAATAAATGCGGTGAAGTAATTTTTAGAAAGGCCAGCAATTTTAATGGCATTTGGAAATTACTCGGTTAAATGCACAAAGGATATATGTGCATTAAAAGGATTATAAATATTAGAAAAGTCACTCAATTTCGGATTTCATTACGGCCTTACCTATGCATTGGTATTACAACTTTTTGGTGCGACGGCCTTATCTAATGGTCCTGGCCGTGGCCATTTTATGTATAGCTTGCATCACTGTATCCGTGACCATGAATTCGGTACCAGATTTTAGTGATCCCACGTTGGTATGTGTGAATTATTTACTTAACTATAATATGTTTATTTAGCTATCCTATATGAGTCTGTTTAAGCAAATTTATTTTTTATAACCCGCTTATTTAAAATATTATATACATTACTTTTTTAAAAATTGTATCGGATTTCGGTATTAGGTGCCTTCGTCCTGTCCTGTCCCAAACATAATTCATAAATTTATTCGATATATTTCCACCATAATTCACATTTATTTATACATACTGTTTTATTTATAAAGAGTTCACTTTTGCCTTAGTAGAAAACATTACCTTCCCGATTTGAGTTCAATATAACCTCAGTATTTGTTTTAGAACAACCTGAATATTGTAAGATATTTACATAGTTATTGCAAAAATGTTTTCATTACATATTTTAACCGTGATTGCAGGGTTTTGAAACACGAGGTACAGCGTTAGGAAAACGTCTGAGCGCTTGGAATAATTTAATACAGGAGACTGGACCCTCTGGTAGTCTGGTGACAGACCCAAATGATTTGCTGTTTTACAATAATAATAACTACCATCATTTAAAAAATATGCGAAAACATCAACGACACAATCGAACTCATAAACGTAAAAATCGAAAAAAGCCCAAAAACCCAAAACACCATAAAAAAGAATTACACCTGAGTAAGAAGATAATTTCGTTGCAAAATCGGTTTAATATTACAACTCGCAAGAGTAATGACACTGACCTTTTACCAACTCAATGGAATGGTGATAGTGGCGTCTTTCGGGATTATGAGATTACAAATGACTCATTGTCAAGCTTGGAACAATTAAATCGAAGTGAACACTTTGAATATGGTCGTAATACCACATCGATTGATGAAGACTACCACCGAGAAAAGGTGCAGTCTAAAAAGAGTACGTGGAACATTATCAAACAAGCTCGATTTCCGCCAAACGGAAATACTGGTCCACATGTTGAAGGTTACTTTTGTGATTCACCATCCAAAGATTACTCCCACTTTGTAGTTGAGCGTATAGGTCCTAATGATACGGATTCACTTTTCGACCTTAATGGTTTGCTAGCCATGTGTCAATTACAGAATCAAATTATTGCTATACCAAGTTATGGTGAATTTTGTCAAAGAGAAGAACTTACTGACACCTGTTGTCGCCCATGGTCACTACCCAATTATGCTGCACTTCTGGTCAATAAGAGCTCTTGCTTTGATTTAAATGTATAAATCCGTTTTATTATTATGAATTTTTTTTTTTGCAAAGTTTAATTATTTTTCAGACTACGGACGTTGTCATGCTACAAAATTTATTGGTGATGTGTTTCGAATATTATCACGACCTAAAGTTGAGTAATGATTGCAGCGAGTTTAGCCCCTGTCAAGCGCCAAGCGAATGTACTCACGGAAATATTGTTTATAATATTTTACATTTTTTGACTGATTACAATTTCATTCGTATGAATGTAAGTAGAATTAGTTAACAAAATCAAATTTAAAATATAACATTCACTTCATTTAACAGGATACAACAGTATTTATGAAATATGCAATGATATTTGTACCTGTAGCATCTACATCAAAAATTCTTCCATTATTTCATGAATGGGAAGATACGTAAGTATAGAATTTTATACAAGAGTTATGTAACGTACCAACATACAGGAATTTTATATATACACATATATTAAACTCGACGTAATGTATATCTATCAATTGGCGCATCCCTAGTTTGTTTCTTTTTTGATTGTTCAATTGCAGGAATATTGTAGCTAACTTGATAAGTAGTTACTCCCGTTATATACAATTTATTTATTTCGTCATGAAATTTATCCCTCTCATGTTTTGGCATCATACCATACAGAACATCTTTGAATCGTTCTAGTTCTTTTACGCGATTGTAGTAAGTCCCGTATGTGGTTTCGTAATATTTCAAGTTACTCTTTTCGTGTGCTGTTCTTAAAAAACGTTGAGACTCCTTCTTGGAATAAAAGTAATTTGGTGAATAGGTTACCATATAAGTACTTTTTTCTAAATCTCTTAACATTTTTTCAATCAATTTAGTGTCAACATCGGGACATCTAAAAAACATTTTAAATAATTCTTTTTTGCAATTCTCCAAACGTTTTACAAAATCTTTATATTCCTCCATGCCAACCGTAGTTTTAGGCCATACTTTGCTTTTCGCTTGGATGCCATTTGTCTGTAAGGGAAACCAATAGTAATTGCTTATAAGCGGTTCATCAGGTTGCTCAATTTTCGTGGCTCTATTAGCAAAATTATTTGACTTCTTGGTTCTGTAGTCAAACTTGTACGTTGTCAAATGATTTCCGCAACAATCCAACATTATCCAATCAACTAAGAGTATTGTCTTGCAGCACAACAATAAGCTATAATGTAGTTTTAATTTTTTATCACACAATTTATGTAAATACAATTTTTTGTTATGAGTTTATATTAAAAATAAATGTAATTGTTTTCATATTTTTTTTTTTTCAGTGATTTAAAAAATGAACTTGTTCAAGTAGTGTCAATGGACTTGGGACTTGAAAACGAACTATTTAATGAGTCGTTGCTTACGGACGTTTGGCTGGTCTCATTAGGCGGCATCTTCGTTATGACATGTATTTGGTTGTATACAACGTCGATTTTCGTTACGTTGATGGTCTGTGTAGCAGTGCTATTTTCATTGGGTTTAGCATATTTTGTCTATACTTTGGTCTTTAAAATGTCATTCTTTCCATACATGAACTTACTGGCTGTGGTTGTAATAATAGGTAAGTAAATTTATTTATTTTCATATGATATATGATATGATATTTAAAAAAAAAGTTTGCTACAAAGTATTTTAAATTTTTTCAGGTATTGGCGCTGACAATGCATTTCTTTTTGTAAAGATTTGGCAATGCGTTCTAGCAGAGCGTTTCACCAAGTCAGCAAAGTCAACCTCTTCTACTCACGCAACACCAATTGTTGAGGGCGGAAGTGAGCACACAGAAACTCTACAGCACTTAATGGCATCCGCATTTCATCATTCAGCATTATCAATGTTTGTATCCTCGCTAACTACTGCTACAGCTTTCTTTTCGTCGTATACTAGCTCCATAACAGCTATAAAATGCTTTGGGTAAGATATATTTTTTTGTTTTGAGTACAATTATGCGCCTCTATTCTTTATATTTTATTAAATTATTTTTATATTTGCAAAACTGTGGTAATTAATATTTATTTTTTCGTGAACTTATAGTGTATTTGCGGGAACGGTAGCAGTAACCAATTATTTACTTATGATAACTTGGCTGCCTGCTGTCGTCTGCATAATGGAACGTTTATCTGCTTGTGCAAGCTGCAATAGTAAACTTCCAATACAAAAGCTATTGCTTATGTTCAATAAGTCAATTACAAAGTTCTGTCATCTATATGAGACAGTTATAACGAAGGCTGTGATGAATTATTCAATAATATGGATATGCTTATTTGGTAATATAAAGTTTTCTAAATATTAAAATGGATATGTATATTATTTAATAAAAAATACACAAGTGTGGTGCTACTATTCCACGTTGAAGATTCATAATGATAATATTTAAAAAAAATTATTAGTGATAATATATTCTGTATAAACTGTGTAAGAAGGTTCACAGCTAAAATAATTGTAATTGCTTTTCATAGGTGCAATAGGATTATGCAGCACAGTTATTGTATTGTATGCGCCTGGGCTGCAGTTGCCGGATAGCGACCATTTTCAACTATTTTCAAGTAGCCATCCATTCGAATTATATAATAGTAAAATGAAAAATGAGTTTTGGTTTGAGAAATCGATGTCTGTAAGTACTTCAAAATGAATTATAATTCGATTCTAGTGATGTTTAATAAACCAACAAATTTTCCGTTTCGATATGATCTTTATTATTTTCAGGCTTATGAAAATTTTAAATTACCAATGCGCTTCGTTTGGGGTATACAACCAGTTGATGATGGCGACTATACTGATCCTTTTTCCCATGGGAACTTGTATTATGACAATAATTTTAATATATCTACAAAGGCTGCTCAAGTTTGGTTGCTAGATTTCTGTAAAAAAATAAGAAAACAGCCATTCTACGAAATTACTTTTGGTTTATTATTGCCGAATTGCTTCATTGAAAATTTTATATCCTTAATGGATCGCATGTAAGTTAAATAATATAAAACAAATATTTTAATGTATCGTGTATTTTATTTTATGTGAAAATGTAATTTATTTCCAGGTGTATAGATGGTATGGATAATACGGATCGCACACCTTGTTGTGACGTATCAAAGTTTCCTTTCGAGCCACACGTCTTCGATATTTGCTTGCCACAAAGTATGTCCTCTCTTTACGCTACTCCGCGGGAGTACTACACTCCTGGTGTCGCTGGGCCGAGATTCTTGGCAGACAGACAAAGCAATCCACTACTACAAACTCCTAATGAAATTTCAGTTAGTAATACATCACAACATATTACGCTGGCACCACCACAAGTGAAAGCCTTGGTGCTAGAGTTCGAATCGAATGTGGCCTACACAACGGCCTACACGGATGTCAAAAAATTTGTACAATCAGTGGAGCTGTGGCTTGCCAACGAGTTGCGTGAGGCTCCGCCTGAAATGCAGGGCGGTTGGTTTACCAGTGAACTTAAGTTCTTTGACACCCAAAGTACACTTAGTCACGATACGTTAGTAGCGATTTCAGTTGCTATGAGTGCTTCGCTCTTGGTTTTACTTTTGGTTACTTTGAATGTTTTAGTATCTTTGTATGCGGTGATTACAGTTTTACTTACAATTTTTACGACGGTATCAATACTAATTTTACTCGGTTGGAAATTAAATGTGCTGGAAAGTATAGCTGTGAGCACTGCCATTGGATTGGCAGTCGATTTCAGTTTACACTACGGTATACATTATCGCATGTCGCCAACGAAGGAGCGTCTGGCCGCTAGCCAATTCACCTTATCACGTATTGTGGGGCCAACGTCGATGGCAGCAATCACTACAGGTGCTGCTGGTGCTTTAATGCTAGCATCTAACGTACTGCCATATATACAGATTGGTTTATTTTTGGTTATTGTAATGGTTGTTAGCTGGTTATATGGCACATTTTTTCTTATGAGCCTGCTAAAAACGGCTGGTCCACAGTACGGTTTCATGCAATTCAGTTACCCATTAATGAATAAAGGATCATCGACTACTGGCAATAAGTACTATGAAAGGTAAGACCTGACGCTATTCAAAAATTAACATACTTACACTTTCAAAATAAATATTCACAAATATATTTCATTGCACTCTATGTATTTATTTTATTGTTTTTGCTACTTCAGAAAACAAAGTCAAGTAATTGCGAGCGAACAGTTATTAACACCATCAAGTTCCGCTGTCGGCGAACTAATAAACTCGGAAACCCATGAACTCGAGTCGCTCACATCGAGTTCATTAATTAAAACTATTTCTGGTACAGAAAGCTCACATCCACTGAGTGTTGATTTCGAACATTCATTCAATAATAAACCCGATATTACCAGCGCCAATTTTTCTACCGTCAACGATCACAAGAGTCCGTCTATTGAAAGTCCTGAGTTACATGTTACAAACTAAGATACCTATGCAACTATTTTTGGTAAACTGTATACGACCATATGCATACATACATATATACTAATATTAGTGTTTATATTAATTAGAACTTACCATGCTTATGCAACTGAAAGCACAAATTGCATATGTACTTACAAATAATATTTACGGGGTAATGAATAACATATTAATTGTTTGTTTACTAGCATTTAATTGCTAACTTACATATTTGAATCAGTACAGATTCGCTAAATAATTGTAAAACGTATTAAAAAAAACTTAATATGTAGATTAAAAATTAAAGATTTTATATCACTAGAACTCCCACGGTGACTGGCTCTTAACTCAAACTGCTACCCATTTACGTGGTTTATATATCCGGACACTCCTACTACACAGGCAACCCGAGTTAAATTCCCTATATTATATCATGTAGTATTATTTAAATATTAAATTATAAATTGCGTTGCGTTATGTAAATGTATTACATAAGGCCTAGTTTTATAATGAAAAAAAAAAGCGTTAAGAAGTACATGTAGTTAGTCTTCCGTTAGCAATCATAACCAAAAAAAATTCAATTTAGTTCTATCGAGTTCCTTACTATTTTACAGCAGCTAACTACTTGAGCTCGCGAGCGAGGCGAGTTTTTCTGCTCCCACATCTACACAATACATCATTCAGTAGTTGTTGATCAGACTTCATGCGAGGACCAATCACAAAACAGTACACGCACAGTATGCTACAATATGTTTAAAAATTAGTGACAAATCGATTTTTTTTAACTTTGTTTTCTATGAAAATTAAAAAAAAAATATATAACAGACAAGCAATTTATATTTGCATTCGAGAGTTATTTTAGTGTTCGAAATATCTACATATGTATTAACTGTTTCCTCATTAAAATTAAAATATACTTTTATACTCGTAACATGCACAAAACCGTTAGGTTGACGTTGGTCATAGTCGCTTTACAATTAAAAATAAATTTAGACACAATTGTATGGCTTTCGAACTTTTTAGTTCCTACGAAATTTTGTCTCGCGATTTTATTTACAATAATTTGTTTCATTTTTTAATTTTTAGACTTACTATTAATAATTCGGTTTGCAGTAAGTTATAGAGATCAACCCTCATCTATCAATACATCTACTTGATACATCATGATTAATATTATTATTATTATATTATATATAATATGTGTAATGCACATTCATATATACATACATTCATCCATGTTTATAAATAAAATATTATAGATACTTCATGAAACGTAATTTCAGGCAAAATTATATAACATAATTCTTTATATGCTAGTTAGTATAAGCGTTTTATATGTCCAATGTGTGTAGCGTTAATTAGGAATAATTTAAAATAAATCAAGTGTTGGATTGAATTGTTTCGTTAATCCACAATTATACACTATGTTACATTCCTAAATGTATATGAAATCATATGTACAACAAATTGTTTTGATGTTAATGACACAAAATATAATACATAATATAATCAAGACTACGGAATGTTGTGAACAAAAGGTGCAAACGTCAATATGTAGTATATTTAATTAATTTACAATAATATAAATATTCGAGTATAGAAAAGCTAAAAACATATAGATATATGTAATGCAGAGTTTAAGTTCAATGTACTTCCACTGTCAAAAGAAACAAATAATAATAGACGTATAGTTAACTGTGATATGATAAAAATATAGTTTAATAAACCGTAATTATAATACTTTGAATTAAAAATAATTGAATTTATTCCGAAATGTGTGTAGTTATGTATAAATATATATACAATATATGTAATATGAAGTTTTTAATAAAGATAGTATTTATTATAATAAACAAAGGTTCGTTATTATTTTGTACCAGAAAATCAACTAATTACAAAAATCAAAATACTGATTTTCTAAAAAAATTAATCAATGAATGTAACCGATTCTAAGTATGTTTATGATTTTGGTTACGGTTCCGTTATTCACGATACATCAACCAAACTTCTAGATTTCTTCCCATGCGTTTTGTTTTCACTTCCAAACTTGCCAAAGGCATTCGCTGGACCGAGTATCGCTGTATCTAGTATATCGATCTAAAGAATATTTTTTTTCCAAAATGACATATACATACTTATGAACCGTTTCAGGCGTTTGAAACTGTTCGAGATTCTTCAACGTGCAGTTATGGCACCTATATGTTATAGTGGTTCCGAGAAATAAGCAGGTTCTTGAAGTGCAAAGGACGTTTACTAAATTTCAGGGTGATATCTCAAAAACTGCAGAACTAGTTATACAGACAGATAGACCGACGAGAACCCAGCTCGTCGTGTTGATTATTTACGACTATGTATATATATAGCAGTTATCAAGCCAGGAACCTCGTATCGGATATCGGCCAGAAGAGACTTGGGAAGCAGGTCAGCAATGGGAAGTGATGATGAAGTAAGCAATTTCATTTCTACAGAGTGCCAGGCTACAAAAGCAACGAAATAGTGGACGATATTGCCAAGAATGGTGTACGGCTAACATCTGAAAACGAGATCAACATTGGGAAACCCATGTATCGTATATACGACGATCTCGACCGAAGCATGGTAGAGAAAATCAAAACCCGATAAAACCAGCTACCTGGGTGCAAAACAAAAGTCATGTACAAAACGGTAAATCGGAAGTACACAAAATTAGTATTGGCACTCGATAGAAGAGACTGTAGGAACGTGATGGGAATACTAACTGGAACTAAAGGGAAACAATGGAGCATCTCGTGTGCACTTGTCCCGCATTGGCAAGACTACACCGTAAGCATCTGGGTCCCCACGGTATGATACCATGGAGGAGGTATCGATAGTGAGGCCGCAGAGTCCGTTAAAATTCGCGTGAAGCGCAGGCATCCTAATGGATGACTACTTCTCTTGGACCTAGGAACTAAATTCCATCTGGTATGCGTGGCTTATTGGCCAATCAGATTAACCTAACCTATATATTTTGTAGAGTATCCGACAAACTTCGTGACAAACTTAATATATAGTATAATACTTAACTTAAACTTAATAAGTATATTATAATTTACTTAATATACATACCTTGTTCAGGGTGTAATTAAAACAAAGCAATACAATTACAATATCTTCTTTGGAATATTTTTTTATTTATAATCATTTCAGTTAAATTCATATTATATAGTATGTGAGTAATTCCATGCAAAGAATTATTTAGTTTTAAAAACATAGTTATTAGTCTAACTTTTTTCTGCTCTGGTATAGGCCGAGTTAAATTGTATTTAAATCAACTTGCAGAGCTCACGTATACAACAAACGAAAGTTCGGTGTAATGGATTTCTTCTTGTTCTAAAGATACTCCACAATATCGCATTTGATGGATATGTTCGGACAACTTTGACCCACAACATTTCGACCACGATAATTAGGGCTCTTTTCAGTGAGCAATTTTCGGAATATGGGCAATATTGCTGTTTCTCCATCTAGTAACTCTGTCTCCGAACTAGCACCATAAATTGACGATTCGATTTTATTTCGATGCTTACGTTGCTTATCAGGTGCTACATTTGGGGAGGAATGATGATGTGCGGCATGTTGTATACTACTCATCTTGTTGAGTTTGCGCTGTGTAATGCATTGCGTTGCTGGCGGCGTTGGCTCACGTTCACGTTCGCTGTCGGTTTCGCTTTGGCATACCGTTCCCTTCTGCGGCTTATGACGGTGTTTATTACGATTCTTTTCCGAGACTGAACGTTGTATGGGTGACGTAGTCTGGTTATATGGAATGATATGACTGTGTTCCGAACAACGTTGTGGACTAGCATAGTTGCGCGGTGACTGGCGTGAATGTTGTTTGGCATGTGAAAGTGTATGGGTGTCCCATAGGTCGCTTTGGGAGACCACAAAATTGGACTTCATGGCATTGGTTCCACGACGGCTGTCCGATGTTGTGGGTGCTTCAAAAGAGACTCAGCTCAAAATATTAAACAATCAGGAAAACGCTATTTTACTCACTCTTTATGACGTTATTGCTTTTCGTATATGGAGCATGAGGGCAAGAACCATTTAGATCATTATTGGAATTAGAAATATTTGTAGCGGAATTCCTGTGATTATGTGCGGTCTTTGGATAGGCGGTTGGAGTCTGACTTCCACTGTCATAGTGCTAAAATAAAGAAATTTGATATAATTTAATGATTAAGAGCATTAAAAACTTCCTAAAACTTTAATTTGCATCAGCAACCGTAATTTGTCCTTACCCTAGACGCCACTGATTGCCGACGCTCCCGCAGTTGAGAATCTTCGCTTCTTTTGATATTGTTGCATTCTTGCTTTTTCATACTCGGTATGGGATCGGTTTGAGCTGAAACAGAGTTTCGTTTCTCTCCCGGTCTCCGGTAAGTGAGATCATCATGTTTTACAGCTTGTAATGGGGGTTGTTGTTGTTGTAGTTGCTGCTGTAATTGTTGTTGTATGGGTTGCATTGATTGCATTTGAGTTTGTTTTTGATGCAAATTCGATCCAGTAACTAAGCCGGTGGATTGGACCACGCCATCTTGGATTTGTGTTAAAGACTTCATCGACTTCTTTTTACTAAAAAGTTTATACAAAATACATATTAAAAATTAACTGTATAGTTTTGTGTAACGAAACCTACGGTGGCAAGGATGGAGCGATTGTCGTTGACTGTACCGAAACCATGGAGCTGTCCATTTCCACGTGTGTAGAAGTTACACTGTCAACTGAAGTAAGTTCCGTTACTTCTACAAACATAAAAATAAAAGTAGTTAAAATTCGAATGAGAATTTAGATTTTTTAATGAAATGTATTCACTTAGAGTTTTGTAAAAACATTTTAAAGACTTAAATTAATTTCAATAAACACCTGTTGTGCTGGGCATTTCCCGTCGTACTGGCGGTGCAGACAATCTAGCTGTATCACTGAGTATTGGTTCCGAATCCCCGCCAATACCGCCAGTACATGTGACGCCATCAATCCACTTGCGAGCTTCAGGTCCAAGTTTTCTTATAAGAGCTTGCAGTTCATTTTCTTTCTCCATAAGAATTTTGCGGAATCGGCAATTCGTGTTTTTCACATCACGTAAACGTTGCTCCAATTCACAAACGGATGAATCGCGTCGATTTTTCGACATTGGACGTAAGGTGGCGCGTACGCGCTTATCAACGACACCTTGTGGGTTGCGTTTCAGTTCGACCAGCTTTAAGTCAAGCAGAAGAAAACAAAACACTTTTAAGTATTACACATTTTATCGGTGATATTACATAGATATACATAACAGGTGAATTTCTAGTATATAGAGTTGAAAGTTTTGAAATTGTTGTAACTAAGCAAATAATAATCACCAATGCAATAGAGTGAAAGCGATAGAATTACGAGTAAGCTAAATTAGAATTAAATGTAAAGCAAATACGAACTCAAATTGACACATAAGTATACTCGTAAAGGATTTTGGACAAATATGATATACACCAAATATTCTATATTTATTCTACTTATTTATTATATCTATATTTTCACCATAGTCAAGTTTTCAAAATACTATCAGATATTCTTGTAAAAAATTGGTGTAAAAGCCCGAAATCGATTAGCAAGTTAAAATTTTTACGATCTTGTATTTTACGGGTTTTATCCAATTTCTTTTTTATAAATTATAAAAAAAAATTAATTTTTTCATTAACAGACTTCGTTCGTTAGAAACGGGCGTGAAGTAAATAATCCACGGGAAATTTAAACCATTGTGTTCAATATGGTGTATAGCACACTTAAAGAGCATCTAATCAAAATATTTCATTTGCATAATATTATTTAACATTTTTTATAAAAATGCTTTTTTTTAGTGCTTTAAGGTTAACTGTAGAATTGAAAATTGGAAAATTTAAGTGTGACATGATTAGACGCTCATCATACACATATTTAAATATGCCAATAGCTCATTAAATTTTGTCCATAATTACGATAACAGTAAATCTTAAATTTAATTTAAAAATACAGCTACAAAAACTACAAAACTTCCTTACTACCAGTCTTACTTTCGGTACGAACACCAAACATAATGTTGCTGTCGTACAAAAAATTATAAAAAATGAGAGTAAGACAAAAACTAAATCCTTGCGATCGGATAGCACCAACGAAATAGCGGCACCGGCGATGCATGTTATGAAGACATTGTAAACGGAAAATCCAATATGTTTCGAGTCATTTAAGGCCGGAATGGAAACATGACGTGTCTCCCAAGCCAGGAAAGCACCAAATACCTTAAACACAATAAATAAAATATAATAATATTAATACTAGTTTTTGATATACAAATGAAGATATCCCCCCCCACCCCCCCCCCCCCAATATTACGTACTTTCACACAATAATAACTGGAAAGTTGTTACCAGGTTCGTATCTCTGGATTGACAAATAAAATCAACACTGTTTAATTTAATTCAACAACTCTTTATTTCACAACTCGTCTACACTATAGCAGTTTACTCTTATCACTGTTTGATTACGTTGGCGCTGCCACGGCTTATATAGCCACGCACTCTCGCTGATGCCGACGTGTCCTTCTAGAATATCGCGTCTGGATATTACCAGAACATACGGCAACATACGGCTATACGGCGCCAGACGCAAGCAGACAGTCGCGGCGCCAGACTCAGCAATTGTTTACCTAGACAAGCAGACAGTGCGGCGCCAGATGTCTACAACAAGACAAATGCTATTCCATATACCTACAGCTATTGTTCATAATCAGGGATGCATATAGTAATACAAATATAACTTAATACTACTTTTGTAACACTGCCCTCCACTAAAGCCTAATCGTCCCGATTAGGCACAAATCCTCTTGAACCAAATGGGGCGAGCCTCTCCAAATGTACTACTTTCATTTTACATCGTGCTTTTCCATTTCTTTGTATGCGGTATACCACGTCATTAAGTCGTTTCATCACCATATAGGGTCCTTCCCAGGCTGTCTGCAGTTTCGGGGACAAGCCTTTCTTTCGAAGTGGATTGTACAAAAGGACCAGATCACCTTCTTCAAAACCTTTTGAATTTTCCGCTTGATCGAACCGGTCCTTCATCTTATTGCTCATCAGATGCGTATGCTGTCTTACCATTAGATGCAATTCATTCATTTCTTCCTTTAAGGCAGAACAATAATCTCCATCATTTCTTACAGCTGTAGGGTTCGTTCCAAACTTAAGATCAGCAGGGAGTCGCAGATCAGATCCGAAAATAATCTTTGCTGGCGTGTAACCAGTTGTCTCGTGCTTCGCTGAACGATATGCCAGCAGGAACATCTGGATGCACTTGTACCAATTCCGTTGATCTTTATCAACGATTTTCCGCAGATGTTCTTCGAGCGTTCGGTTGAATCTCTCCACCATTCCATCTGATTGTGGATGTAACGCTGTTGTCCGTGTCTTGTGGATGCCCAATAATGTACAGACTTCTTGGAAAATGGAAGATTCGAAATTCCTGCCTTGATCTGAGTGTAATTCGACGGGCACTCCGAACCTTGTTATCCAATTTTCTACAAACGCTTCGGCTACTGTCTTCGCTTCTTGGTTTGGTAAGGCATATACTTCTGGCCATTTACTGAAATAGTCCATGACAACCAGTAGATATTTGTTTCCGGCCGTACTGGTTGGAAACGGACCTGCAACATCCATTGCGACTCGTTCAAATGGTGATCCCACGTTGTACTGTGTAGCCTACCGCGACTTTTGGCTTTAGGACCTTTAGCTGCCATGCACTCTACGCAATTACTTATCCATTCTGCTATGGAATCTCGACAACCGATCCAGTAGAACCGTTGTTTAATCTTCTCTATAGTTTTTGTAATCCCAAGGTGCCCTCCACTAGGTCCATTGTGATATTCTTTCAATACTTTTCGGATCATGGACTTCGGTACTATGATCAGCAGACGAGACTGTTTGCCATCTTCGCTTTCCCAGGTACGATGAAGGTATCCATTAACGAGGTTTATGCTGTTCCATTGGGCCCAATATGCTTTTGCCGTTGGACTCTCGCTACTTATTTGTTCCTTTGGTGGTCGTACCCCATTTTCTTTGGCTATTATCAGCTTTGCAAGATCAGGGTCCTCCAGCTGATTGATTCTGATGCGGTGAGGAGTCCAATCATCTTCAGGTTCTATATTCAGTAATCGCACGTCGATTATACCTTCTTTTCTCTCTGATTTGGAGCAATGTTTACGTTCGGGTGGACAAGGGCGACGTGATAATGCATCCGCATTTTTGTGGTGAATCCCCTTTCGATGTTCCGTTTCGAAGTCGTAATTCTGTAATCTTTCGATCCATCGTGCAATTTGGCCTTCCGGATTCCTAAAATGTAATAACCATTTTAATGCTGCATGATCAGTCCTCAGCAAGAATCGTTGTCCATACAAATACTTGTGGAAATGTTTTACACATTCCACCACAGCTAGTAGTTCTTTTCGCGTCACACAGTAGTTTTTCGCTGGTTTCCCGAGCACTCTGCTGTAATACCCAATTACTCTTTCTTGTCTGTCGATGAGCTGAGACAGGACACCTCCAATTCCATAAGCGCTCGCATCTGTATCCAGGATGAATTTCTTTCCAGGTATTGGATAAGCTAACATCGGTGCCGTACAAAGTAGTTCTTTCAGCTGCTCAAACGCTTTTTCTTGTTCCAACTGCCATACAAACGGGCGATTCTTCTTTGTTAAATCATGTAAACTTCTAGCCACGTTCGCAAATCCAGGTACAAAACGGCGGTAATACGTGCATAAGCCGAGGAAGCTGCGGAGTTCATGTATGTTGGTGGGTCGAGGCCAATCTTCCACTGCTTTTATTTTTCCTTCCTCGGTGTGAATTCCCTCAGTTGACACATTATGTCCGAGATATGTGACCTGCTTCTTCCATAATGAACACTTTTTGGGATTCAAGCGTAATCCGGCTGATGCTATTCGCTGAAAGACTTCCTCTAGATTTTTCAGATGATCTTCAAAACTTTTTTAAATGATGATAATGTCATCAAGATACACCAAACATGTCTTCCAGTTGAGTCCTTTTAACACATGTTCCATCAGTCGCTCGAACGTTGCAGGCGCATTACATAACCCAAATGGCATCACAGAGAATTCCCATAAGCCGTCGCCCATACTGAAAGCGGTCTTTTCACGGTCACATTCATCAATCTCGACTGGCCAATATCCACTTTGTAGATCTAATGTAGAAAACCATTTCGCTCCAGACAAGGTGTCTAATGTATCGTCGATTCTTGGTAGAGGATAACTGTCTTTCTTTGTGACATCATTCAACTTCCTATAATCTACGCAGAAACGGGTGCTACCATCTTTCTTTTTAACTAAGACGATAGGTGAGCTCCATGGACTTATTGAAGGTTCGATTACACCGTTTTTGTGCATGTCTTCAATAATTTTGTTAGCATCCTCACGTTTTGCTAGTGGAACCCTACGCGGAGCTTGTCGGATTGGTTTTAAGCGGTCTCCAGTATTTATGCGATGTTTGACAATGCCGGTTTCTTCCTGTGTTTCCTTCGTTTGCAAATATGGATGCGTATTTTTCTAATAGTTTTTTCTGCTTTTAATTTTTTCGTTTCCATGCAGTTCGTTCAGCAAATTATTTAGGAGTGTAGGACTTATCTGCTGTGGCTCAATAGTAGGTTTCTGTTGTGACCGTTTCGCATCGTGCTATTGCACTTATATTCTGGCACTGTCCAATTACGGCTCCTTTCATCAGACTTATAGGCGTGTTGAAGTCAGTCACTACTCTGACCGTAATGGTTGCGTCTTCTCTAGTTTTCACAAGCGTTCTTCCTACCAATATGGGTGTATCTATTTTTGTTGGTTCCACAATCCACAACTCTTCAGTCCCACCTCCGCCATTCACTTTGGCCCATACAATCGCCTCAGATTTTGGTGGAATACTCTGATTATCATCAACAATCACCCTCTTACTTTCAACGTTGGTCACATATCCGGAGTTTATAGGCATCTCCATGTTCTGGCAAAACAGCATTTGCTTGTTTAAATCCAAGTAACCCCGTGATCAATCATGAAATCTACTCCCATTATAATTTCATCCGTGATTTCTGCTACGATGAAGGTGTGATTAACTTCCAGGGTACCAATCATCACTTTGCAAACACTTTTCCCGCGACAGCTGCTTCCTCCCCGGTGACCGTTCGAAGCTTGCAACCGACTAATGGTTCAACCGTTCCTCTTACCACATCCGGTCGGATAATTGAATGTGTGGCACCAGTATCCAAAGTAAGCGTTGACAGTCGTCCATTTACGATACCGTTGATAGTAAGATTGTTGTCATGGCGGCCTATTTGTGATATCGAGATGGCGGGGCAAATAGTTGTGGGAACCAGCTCACGCCCCTTTGAACTGTTCCGTTTTAGTTTAACGACTTGTGAGATGTGGATGCTCCGTCCTCGTTATCTGTTGGTTGTTTCCGTTTTGATGGGTTTACTTTTATGTTGCAATTCCGGGCAAAGTGACCCGCTTTCCACAGTTGAAACATCTGCCTGTTGTATTTACTCGCGGTGCAGCAATTGCCTTCAGAGTCTTCAACATTTCTTCCATCAGCGCCGGTTGTTCCATTTCAACCCTTTGTACTTTGTGTGCTGGTTTACTTAGTAGGGAAGCTGTTTCCTGTGTGAGGGCGTGCGAAACCGTTTCAGCAAACGTTCTTTTTGGCAAGGCATATGTGGCGCGTTTGGTGTCCACATCACGAATTCCATTTATGAAACATTGAATTTTTACCTCCTCAATGTAATCCACAGGTGCATCCGCATTTGCCAAATGAGCCAGTCGTTCATCTTCTGACCCCTATTTTGCAGTTCGATCTGGTATATTTGTTTCCGGTGCTCACTACCATATCGTCTTTCTATCGCACTCATCAATGCCTCATAGTTGTCCCGTTCACAGTCTGGAATAGTCTGAAGGATTTCTGCCGCAGGTCCTTTCAATGATACAAACAAGGACGCCACTTTGTCCACTGCATTCCAGTTATTGGCCACTGCTGTCTTTTCAAACTGAAGTTTGAAAATTTGAAATGGAATACTTCCATCGAATGTGGGTGCCTTCAGTCTTGGATTATTTGTTGATGGTGCAGGGCCATGCAGTTTGCAGTTCTCGCATACGATTACTCAGTTGAAGAAATTCTGATCTTAAATTTTCTTCGTCATTTTTTATTGTGCTTAATTCGTCTTCAAATTTTGAAAATTTCTCTTGCACTTGTGTATTATTTTCTGTAATTTGTTGTGTAAGGCGAGACTCTAACTGTGATGTATTTTCAACTATTTGCTGTGCCAGAACGATTTTCTGTTTGCACTACATTCTCGGCTATTTGCTGTGCCAGACGATTTTCTGTTTGCACTGCCTTTTCTGCATTTTCAGCTATTTGCTGTGCAGAGACGATTTCCTGTTTGCACTGCATTTTCTGTATTTTCAGCTATTTTCTGTATAGCCACTAACAGCATGTTCATGTCCACACTCGATGATGTTTCGTTGTTCTTCTACTTTCTCTTCTACCTTTGTAGAAGTTTCTGGCCCAACAAATTCGAAATCGTCCACATTAATTCCATCCGCTTCCATTGCTTCACGTAATCGTGCCTGCAGATCCGCCTTTTTCCCGCTTATCGGCAAATTACGCTCCTCCAGTTCTTTTTTTAATTGCTGAATTCTCAATTCTCCGAATTTAACCATCTTGAATTTGGATTATTTGACAATCCCACTTCTGACACCAATTGTTACGAATTTACTCTTGCTAGTTTACTTTGTTAGGTTCGTATCTCTGGATTGACAAATAAAATCAACACTGTTTAATTTAATTCAACAACTCTTTATTTCACAACTCGTCTACACTATAGCAGTTTACTCTTAGCACTGATTGATTACGTTGGCGCTGCCACGGCTTATATAGCCACGCACTTCTCGCTGATGCCGACGTGTCCTTCTAGAATATCGCGTCTGGAAATTACCAGAACATACGGCTATACGGCGCCAGACGCAAGCAGACAGTCGCGGCGCCAGACTCAGCAATTGTTAACCTAGACAAGCAGACAGTGCGGCGCCAGATGTCTATTGTTTCGTCGAGCAGACAGCCGTGGCGCCAGATGTCTACAACAAGAAAAATGCTATTCCATATACCTACAGCTATTGTTCATAATCAGTGTTGCATATAGTAATACAAATATAACTTAATACTACTTTTTGTAACAATACTATTTCTGTACATATTTTATGAGGTAACGCTCTAAAGGTTTTTTTGAAATTCCAATTTTTGAATTTTTTCGAAGACTTTGAGTTGAAAAACACAATTTTTTGGGAAAAAAACCGGCTAATTTGTTATTGCGAAATCAGAATTATGAACAAAAAAAACTCTCCAGCGTTACCTCGTAAAATATGTCCAAAATAAGTAAATATTAAAGATATCGAGAAAATAATTTTACTAAATAATAATATTATTAAATGATCTCATAGTCAAAAAGTTTAACTTAAATATGATGTTTTTATTAAATAAAAGAATATGAAAATTAAACTATACGCGCTAAGTTATTTGCGATTTCATCTCGAATGGATACAGCGGTAGTTTTTAGCTGGCTGCTATAATTAGCAACTTCTTCTTCCACTACATCTATAGCAAAGGCATTCAGGTTATAATTCCGAAAAATGTGAAATGTAATTTTAATTTTTTGTAATTTTTACAACTTTGACCGGGACATATGGCATAGTTGTTTGAAGACATTTAAAGCGGACTCCGATTACTCTCTTAACGATATTTCTTGCCTTGGAGTGTTGTAAATTGAATTTATGCTGTGGTGAGCCAGCGTTTGCATCACTATTAGGGGTAAGTAAATATGGTTTCCAATATTATTATATACTCTTTTCTACAATCGCATGTGAAACTTTTCCAACCTGCCATACCACCCAGCTAGGATGACGTTCTCGTGTTCACCCAAGAAATGGTTCAGGCAGCATGCGTACGGCAAAGGGAAATGGATTAATACCACACTACTTGTCTCCACTAGGATAGTCGAAAGTTCCTTAGACAAACGCAAATTCACCCCAAACGGTATTCATTGACGTGGAAGGTGCATGCAATAAACGCCAGTTCGGCTGTACTGATATTGGCTTCTTCTTCTCTTTACTGGCGTAGACACCGCTTACGCGATTATAGCCGAGTCAACAACAGCGCGCCAGTCGTTTCTTCTCTTCGCTACGTGGCGCCAATTGGATATTCCAAGCGAAGCCAGGTCCTTCTCCACTTGGTCCTTCCAACGGAGTGGAGGTCTTCCTCTTCCTCTGCTTCCCCGGCGGGTACAGCGTCGAATACTTTCAGAGCTGGAGTGTTTTCGTCCATTCGGACAACATGACCTAGCCAGCGTAGCCGCTGTCTTTTAATTCGCTGAACTATGTCAATGTCGCCGTATATCTCGTACAGCTCATCGTTCCATCGAATGCGATATTCGCCGTGGCTAACGCGCAAAGGACCATAAATCTTTCGCAGAACTTTTCTCTCGAAAACTCGCAACGTCGACTCATCAGATGTTGTCATCGTCCATGCCTCTGCACCATATAACAGGACGGGTATTATGAGTGACTTATAGAGTTTGGTTTTTGTTCGTCGAGAAAGGACTTTAATTCTCAATTGCCTACACAGTTCGAAGTAGCACCTCTTTGGCAAGAGTTATTCTGAGTTGGAATTCGAGGCTAACATTGTTAGTGGTGTTTACGCTGGTTTCAAGATAGACGAAATTATCTACAACGCCTAGTCGCGAGTGCGACGACTGTTTGTTTTGATGACAGGAGATATTTCGTCTTGCCCTCGTTCACTGCCAGACCCATTTGCGTTGCTTCCTTGTTCAGTCTGGAGAAAGCAGAACTAACGGCGCGGGTGTTGAGACCGATGATATCAATATCATCGGCATACGCCAGCAGCTGTACACTCTTATAAAAGATTGTACCTGCTCGATTAAGTTCTGCAGCTCGAACTATTTTCTCCAGCAGCAGATTGAAGAAATCGCACGATAGGGAGTCGCCTTGTCTGAAACCTCGTTTGGTATCGAACGGCTCGGAGAGGTCCTTCCCGATCCTGACGGAGCTTTTGGTCCCGCTCAATGTCAGTTTACACAGCCGTATTAGTTTTGCGGGGATACCAAATTCAGACATTGCGGCATAAAGGCAGCTCCTTTTCGTACTGTCGAAAGCAGCTTTAAAATCGATGAAGAGGTGATGTGTGTCGATTCTCCTTTCACGGGTCTTTTCCAAGATTTGGCGCATGGTGAATATCTGGTCGGTTGTTGATTTACCAGGTCTGAAGCCACACTGATAAGGTCCAATCAGTTTGTTGACGGTGGGCTTTAATCTTTCACACAATACGCTCGATAGAACCTTATACGCGATATTAAGGAGGCTAATCCCACGGTAGTTGGCGCAGATTGTGGGGTCTCCTTTTTTATGGATTGGGCATAGCACACTTAAATTCCAATCGTTGGGCATGCTTTCGTCCGACCATATTTTACAAAGAAGCTGATGCATGCTCCTTATCAGTTCTTCGCCGCCGTGTTTGAATAGCTCGGCTGGCAATCCATCCGATCCTGCCGATGTTTTGTTCCACAGGCGGGCAATTGATATTCGAACCTCCTCATAGCCGGGCAATGGAACTTCTGTTCCATCGGCATCGACTGGAGAATCGGGTTCGTCATCTCCTGGCGTTGTGTGTTCACTGCCATTCAGCAGGCTGGAGAAGTGTTCCCTCCATAATTTAAGTATGCTCTGGGCATCGGTGACTAGATCACCTTGGGGGGTTCTACAAGAGTATGATCCGGTCTTGAAACTTTATGTTAGCCGCCGCATCTTTTCGTGGATTTTTCGAGCATTACCCCTGTCGGCCGGCTTGTCAAGCTCTCCATACTCACTCATTTCGGCCTCTTTCTTCTTCTGTCTACAAATGCGTCTCGCTTCCCTCTTCAACTCTCGGTATCTATCCCATCCCGCACGTGTTGTGGTCGATCGTAACGTTGCGAGGTAGGCAGCCTGTTTTCTCTCCGCTGCGACACGGCACTCCTCGTCGTACCAGCTGTTCTTTTGCACCTTCCGAAAACCAATGGTTTCGGTTGCAGCTGTACGTAAGGAGTTTGAAATGCCGTCCCACAGTTCCCTTATACCGAGTTGTTGAGAGCAGGAGTGCAAGCCGAGTAGAAAATCGCTCGGCTGTCTGTTGTGATTGCAGCTTCTCGACGTCGAACCTTCCTTGTGTTTGTTGGCGTGCGTTTTTTGCTGCACAGAGGCGGGTGCGAATCTTAGCTGCAACAAGATAGTGGTCCGAGTCGATGTTAGGACCTCGGAGCGCACGCACATCTAAAACACTGGAGACGTGTCTTCCGTCTATCACAACATGATCGATCTGGTTGGTAGTTTTTCGATCCGGAGACAGCCAGGTAGCTTGATGAATCTTCTTATAGTGGAATCTAGTACTACAGATAACCATATTTCGGGCCCCGGCGAAGTCGATCAGCCTCAACCCATTTGGGGATGTTTCCTCGTGGAGACTGAATTTACCGACCGTAGTGCCAAAGATACCTTCTTTGCCCACCCTGGCGTTGAAGTCGCCAAGCACGATTTTGACATCGTGGCGGGGGCAGCTCTCATAAGCGAGCTCCAAGCGCTCATAAAAGTCATCTTTGGTCACATCGTCCTTCTCTTCCGTCGGGGCGTGGGCGCAAATCAGCGATATGTTGAAGAACCCCGCTTTGATGCGGATTGTGGCTAGACGTTCATTCACCGGAGTGAATGATAGTACTCGGCGACGGAGTCTCTCTCCCACCACAAATCCAACACCAAACTTGCGCTCCTTTATATGGCCACTGTAGTAAATGCCACAAGGACCTACTCGTCTTTGTCCTTGTCCCGTCCATCGCATTTCTTGGACGGCGGTGATGTCAGCCTTTATTTTCACGAGGACATCAACCAGCTGGGCAGCGGCACCTTCCCAATTAAGGGACCGGACTGATATTGGCTATCGCTTCATTTTACATTAATCAGATCTGCAGACCTGGTTAAATCACATGCTAGGAAAACGATAAACTATACACTATGGGAAATTAAAGCATCGGAGGTTATCCTTGACATCCGGCGAAAACAAATACAAGTGAAATATGAAACAAAGCTTTCGATCAACTAGCTCAGGAGCGGTATTCTTCTGCAATAATAGAAGTTCTGCTTTAAACCTGTAATTTGATAAATACTCTAGTCTGTAGTCAAGCGAAGGTTAAAGCTATCCTTAATGTCAATACTAAATTCCATTGCATTGAGTTATGCAAGCAGGCAATTCGACTCTCAGGAAGTATCTCGGTTAGTAGAATCTGGGTAACCAGTCATATAAGAATAAGTATATATATTGGAATATAGTATATATATATAGACAGACGTGTTGAATCGCTTGAGGGCTGCTGGAAACAAAATCTCAGCTGCCCCGGACCATTCAGGGTTGTATGAAGTAATGGAGCCTAGAGAAGACCTCAGGTCTTGTAACACAGGTAACACCCGGCATACCACAATGTTAGTTTGGGTTGTGATGCGGGAGAAACCGAAAAGCTCCTACTTCTAAGTAAAAGGAAGTTTATTAACTTTGTGTCATCACAGGGCACCTACCTTTTAAAATTTCACCTTCAGCAAATGGAAGGAGAATGGTGAGACATAGGAATAAATATAAAGAGTTGGGCAGATGAGAGACATGTCACGATGTGAGGCATATCGAACTTTAAACTTCATATGATTTTACACTTGATTGATAGATGAGGAATGCCCCTCGACCTTAAGTCTATTGTGCCCTCTACTAAATCACATTGACTCACTTAGCCCCAGCGTATTGATGAAGCCCAATAAACTACCGGGTGCTAGTGAGGCAATGCGATCTCTATCCGGAAACATATTTTACACTTGTCGATATATATTGACTTAATGTACTCATCATCAGAGGCTATTACTATAGAAAAATGTTCATTTAAAACTTACCGTTAAATACTAAAGCTAAAATAAAATTCCTCGAAATTTCTCTCAGTCTCATGAAACGAATTTGAAATCGAGCAATCTTTCATTTATAGTATAAGTGAATACACATAAACTTATTGTAGAAAAGGGATCCCAGTTTTCGAATATAACTTTTATACCCTGAACAGGGTTTATTAAGCTTGTCACGAAGTTTGTAACACCCAGAGGGAAGCGTCGCAGACCCTACAAAGTATATAACTGAATGATCGGACTCAAGTTCTTGTACATTTGACAATGTATCTTCACAAAAGTTGGCACAGGTTCTTTTTCTAGGGCAACAATGTATCTCCGAAGAAATTGTTCAGTTCGGCTTACTTTAGAATATAGCTGCCATACAAACTGAACGATAGAAATCAAGAGATTGTATGGAAAACTTTCTATGGCAAACTTTCGCATTTGACGTGATCACTGCTTAAGGTAATAATATCTTCTTCTACTTTACTGGTGTAGACATCGCTTACGCGCTTATAGCCGAGTTAACAACAGCGCGCCGGTCCTTTCTTCTTTTCGCTACGTGGTGCCAATTGGATATTCCAAGCGAAGCCAGGTCCTTCTCCACCTGGTCTTTCCAACGGAGTGGAGGTCTTCCTCTTTCTCTGCTCCCGCCGGGTAGGTAATCGAATACTTTCAGAGCTAGAGTGTTTTCGTCCATACGTAAGGCATGACCTACCCAGCGTCGCCGTTTTCTTTTAATTTCCTGAACTATGTCAATGTCGTCGTAAATCTCATAGAGCTCATCGTTTCATCGAATACGATATTCGCCGTTGCCAACGCGCAAAGGATCATAAATCTTTCGCAGAAGTTTTCTCTCGAAAATTCGTAACGTCGACTCATCGGTTGTTGTCATCGTCCAAACCTCTGCACCATATAGCAGGACGCGAATTATGAGCGACTCATAGAGTTTGGCTTTCGTTCATCGAAAGAGAACTTTACTTTTCAATTGCCTACTCAGTCCGAAGTAGCACCTGTTGGCAAGAGTAATCCTGCGTTGGATTTCCAGGCTGACATTGTTGGTAGTGTTAATGCTGGTTCCAAGTTAGACGAAATTATCTACAACTTCGCAGTTGTGACTTTCAACAGTGACGTGAGAGCCAAGTCGCTAGTGCGACGACTGTTTGTATGATGACAGGAGATACTTCGTCTTGCCCTCGTTTACTACCAGCCCCGTTTGGTTTGCCTCCTTATCCAGTCGGGAGAAAGCAGTACTAACGGCGCGGTTGTTGAGGCTACTGATATCAATATCATAGGCGTACGCCAGCAGCTGTACACTCTTATAAAAGATTGTACCTGCTCGATTCAGTTCTGCGGCTCGAATAATTTTCTCCAGCAGCAGATTGAAGAAGTCACACGATAGGGAGTCGCCTTGTCTTCAGACGTTCGGTATTGAACGGCTCGGAGAGATCCTTTCTGATCTTGACGGAGCTTTTGGTATGCTCAACGTAACTTTACTCAACCATATTACTTTTGAGGGGATATCAAATTCAGACATAGCGACATCAAGGCTGCTCATTTTCGTTCTGCCGAAAGCAGCTTTGAAATCGACGAAGAGGTGGTGTGTGTCGCTATTCTTTTCAAGGGTATTTTCGAAGTTTTGGCGCATTGTGAATATCTAGTCATTTGTTGATTTTCCAGGCCTGAATCCACACTGAAAAGGTCGAATCAGTTTGGTCACGGTGGGCTTTAATTTTTCACAAACACGCTCAGTAAAACCTTTAATGCGATGTTGAAGAGGTTTACCCCACGGTAATTGGCGCAGATTGTGGGGTCTCCATTTTTGTGGATTGGGCATAGCACACTTAAATTCCCTTCTTTGGGCATGCTTTCGTCCGACCACATTTTACAAAGAAGCTGATGCATGCTCCTTATCAGTTCTTTGCCGCCGTGTTTGAATAGCTCGGCCGGCAATCCATCGGCCCCTGCCACTTTGTTGTTTTTCAGGCGGGCAATTGCTATTCGAACTTCTTCATGGTCGGGCAATGGAACGTCTGTTCCAACGTCATCGATTGGATTCGCCTTCTCCTGGTGTTGTGCGTTCACTGCCATTCAGCAGGCTGGAATAATTTAAGTATACTCTGGGCATCGGTGGCTAGATCGCCTTGGGGGGTTCTACAAGAGTATGCTCCGGTCTTGAAACCTTCTGTAAGCCGCCGCATCTTTTCGTAGAATTTTCGAGCATTACCCCTGTCGGGCAGCTTATCAAGCTCTTCGTACTCACGCATTTCGGCCTCTTTCTTTTTCTGTCTACAAATGCGTCTCGCTTCCCTCTTCAACTCTCGGTATCTATCCCATCCCACACGTGTTGTGGTCGATCCTAACGTTGCGAGGTAGGCAGCCTGTTTTCTCTCCGCTGCGACACGGCACTCGTCGTCGTACCAGCTGTTCTTTTGCACTTTCTGAAAACCTATGGTTTCGTTTGCAGCTGTACGTAAGGAGTTTGAAATGCCGTCCCACAGTTCCCTTATACCGAGTTGTTGACGAGTGCTCTCAGAGAGCAGGAGTGCCAAACCGAGTAGAAAATCGTGCGGCCTGTCTGTTGTGATTGCTGCTTCTCGACGTCGAACCTTCCTTGCGTTTGTTGGCATGCGTTTTTTGCTGCTCAAAGCCGGTGCAAATTTTGGCTGCAACAATATAGTGGTCCGAGTCGATGTTAGGCCTCGGAGAGCGCGCACATCTAAAACACTGGAGACGTGTCTTCCGTCTATCACAACAGGATCGAGGTAGCTTGATGTGTCTTCTTATACTGGAATCTAGTACTAAAGATAACCATATTTCGGGCCTCGGCGAAGTCGATCAGCCTCAACGCATTTGGGAATGTTTCCTCGTGGAGGCTGAATTTACCGACCGTTGTGCCAAAGATACCTTCTGCCCACCCTGGTGTTGAAGTCGCAAGCACGATTTTGACATCGTGGCGGGGGCATCTCTCATAAATGCGCTTCAAGCACTCATAAAAGGCATCTGTGGTCACGTCATCCTTCTCTTCCGTCGGGGCGTGGGCGCAAATCAGCGATATGTTGAAGAACCTCGCTTTGATGCGGATTGTGGCTAGACGTTCATTCTCCGGAGTGAATGATAGTACTCGGCGACGGAGTCTCTCTCCCACCACGAATCCGACACCAAACTTGCATTCCTTTATATGGCCACTGTAGTAAATTTCACAAGGACCTCTGTCCTTATCCCGTCCATCGCATTTCTTGGACGGCGGTGATGTCAGCCTTTATTTTGAAGAAGCCATCAACCAGCTGTGCAGCGGCACCTTCCCAATTAGGGGACCGGACATTTCAGGTGCATGCCCTCAATTCGTAGTCCTTATTTTCGTTTGCCATTGTCGTCATCAAAAGGGGGGTCTCTCATCCGAGGCTGTTTACACCTTTTCAGTGGGAGTGTTTTTTCAACGTGGCGGGTCCCAAACCCAGCGCACAACCCTATGCAGGGGATGTTTCGCCTTCTCACTTTAGCTCGCCTTCAAACGGATGTTCTTAGGCTACCCAGAGGATACTTGGTCAAAGACCGGAAGTCGTGAGCTGCTTGAGTCATATGTAAAATAATCGTTTCTGGCCACTCCCAAGTGAATGGCGATCAGAGAACTTTCCTCACTTGCGAGAACATGACTCCATCCATGATAATACAATCTCCGAAAAAATTGTTCAGATCGGATTACTATAGCATATAGCTTCCATATAAACTGAACACATAGTTACTAAAAGAAATGCACCTGTAAAGGGTATATTAACTTGGGTGTCGCCGAAGTTAACTTTTTTCTTGTTTCAAGTTAATTTTTTAAAAAGTTGAAGCCCGGTTTTATGCATATCAAATTGCATAAGAACCGTTGTATAAATAAAAATGGTAAGTAGACCGTTCGAAAACTTTATAATGCAGAGGATGACAACTGAGACGTAGAGCCAAAGACTCCAGCTAAAAATTACGCAAATTAAAAAACTAAACTTTTCAAATATAAAATGAATTCAACAGCTGCTTCAGCTCTTCTTGATGCTTACAGCCACTGACTAGTGTGGTGCATTCGCGTAGCATCTCGGCGGATACTTTATATTCCTGCACAACCCCGTTGGCCCACGAAATCAGCAACAGAGCATCCGTAAAGAAGATTGCAATCAATAGTATACCTATTATAGGTATTTTCTTTACCGATTTTTATGCAATTGGTAATGAATTGTACGGCACAGAAGAGCATTTAATGCTAATGCCAAATTGTTGCAACAAAAAGCTCCCAAAAGATAGGGAAAATAGCTCGAAGAACGCGCACAATCAAATATTGATATTCCGGATGCATTAAATCCAGTTCCAACAAGCCCGCGCTCAGCTCACTGCTCAGCTCTTTTGAGGATTGCGCTGGAAATGTATCCTTAATATTTTGTAATGACCGCACTTCACATGGCCAGCGGCGTATCAACTTGTTGACACATGCAAATTGTTGTCGCAGCAAGTAGAGCGCGTACACAAATTGATGTACACAGGCAATAAGAAATTAATCATTACTACATATTATAAAACAAAGTCACTTTTTCTGTCCTTATGTCCCCTTAAATGTTTATAACGGGTGATTTTTTTGAGGTTAGGATTTTCATGCATTAGTATTTTGATCACGTGGGATTTCAGACATGGTGTCAAAGAGAAAGATGCTCAGTATGCTTTGACATTTCATCATGAATAGACTTACTAACGAGCAACGCTTGCAAATCATTGAATTTTATTACCAAAATCAGTGTTCGGTTCGAAATGTGTTTCGCGCTTTATTTTGTTCAGCGATGAGGCTCATTTCTGGTTGAATGGCTACGTAAATAAGCAAAATTGCCGCATTTGGGGTGAAGAGCAACCAGAAGCCGTTCAAGAACTGCCCATGCATCCCGAAAAATGCACTGTTTGGTGTGGTTTGTACGCTGGTGGAATCATTGGACCGTATTTTTTCAAAGATGCTGTTGGACGCAACGTTACGGTGAATGGCGATCGCTATCGTTCGATGCTACAAACTTTTTGTTGCCAAAAATGGAAGAACTGAACTTGGTTGACATGTGGTTTCAACAAGATGGCGCTACATGCCACACAGCTCGCGATTCTATGGCCATTTTGAGGGAAAACTTCGGACAACAATTCATCTCAAGAAATGGACCCGTAAGTTGGCCACCAAGATCATGCGATTTAACGCCTTTAGACTATTTTTTGTGGGGCTACGTCAAGTCTAAAGTCTACAGAAATAAGCCAGCAACTATTCCAGCTTTGGAAGACAACATTTCCGAAGAAATTCGGGCTATTCCGGCCGAAATGCTCGAAAAAGTTGCCCAAAATTGGACTTTCCGAATGGACCACCTAAGACGCAGCCGCGGTCAACATTTAAATGAAATTATCTTCAAAAAGTAAATGTCATGAACCAATCTAACGTTTCAAATAAAGAACCGATGAGATTTTGCAAATTTTATGCGTTTTTTTTTTTAAAAAAGTTATCAAGCTCTTAAAAAATCACCCTTTATCTTGAAAACTTAGCAACTGATTTTGATGCGGTTTTTTTTAATAGATATATTGTTTGAAGAGGAAGGTTTATGTCATTATAATGTGAAGAAATATGTAAAGGGGGCGTGGCACTCGGACAAAATGTGGTAAAAAACCATACATTTTTTGTTTACACAGCCATACATTATAAAAGAATCCACCGATTAAAATGAAAAATACTTGAAGTTAAACTTGGATCTATTTACTTTCGTTCTGTATCAAAAAAAAAATAGTTGATTCATTTCTTATTTAACCAAAATTGTTTAAACAAGAGCAGCACTTTTTCCAAAAAACACTGTTTGTGTGTTTGTTCGCTGTCAACCGAATGAAACTTTTGAAGTTATGTGGGAATCTCACCCCACCTCATTCGTGTTCAGTTAGATCGTATGGTGAAAGAGCTCGGTACGTACAAATTAATTCCCGCAAAAGGGAATTTTTTAAAAAAATATATATTTTACATCCGCGAACGCGCGGATTAAATATAAACGCTTGTGGTTACTTTGGATTGTAAGATACAAATCAAATCTTTATTTCTGAAATACTAATATATATACATTTTGGTTTTATTTACTTAAAGTTAAAGCTGAAGTGAAAGCATCAGCTTGATTGAATCCAGAACAAAGAGTTAATTACATTTTTAGCTGTGACAGCAAATTCCAGCAGAACGTTACGCGTTCTTATTTCTTTACGATTGTTATTGTTATGCCTTCTTGTGAGGGCGAGCGATATTGTTTTGATAATAATGGATTATTGGATTCAAAACGGAAAAAGCATATCGAATTCTTAAATAATCAGAAAAGTGAATTATGTTTCTAGTTTATGAGGCAGTGTAATTGCAGAGTGCAAAGATTCAATTTTGTTTACAGTTATGCTAAGGTTTCTATGCGGAGGCTATCGTTAACTTACACATGTATGTAAGTACATATGTACGAATCTCTCGCATCATTAAATTTCGGACGTATGTATGTATTTTCAATTCATGTCGTTATTACCGTACTGAATTCCATGTAATTCGGGGGTGTTGTGGAATCTGATAGTTGTCGGAATCGGAATTGAAACCGATCAAAAAAAGCAGTAGGTGTCATGAATTCAGATATTATTGGTTTGATGTTCGAAACAGAATTTGTATCGGTTTTGGGTGTCATCGATCCCAATTTTATCGGTTTTGCTATCAGAAATAAAACAAGAAGATAATCGCTAACAGATTTGAATATTCAGTTTATAATTCTGTGCGGTCCCTAGAGTCCGTACAGATTTTAAGTGAACAATGCTTTATATGGTCCTGTTGGATGCTAGATGTACTCTGTTGAGTGAAAAAAAAAGGTTGGCCGCACGCACACATTTTTCTTTGGATGGTGGTTACACGAGATCAAATTGATGTAATCATTGAATAATACGGAAATTCCTGATGCAAAGAAAGATCCAGTATTTTCTTCTTCTTCTTCACTTGCGTAGACACCGCTTACGCGATTATAGCCGAGTCAACAACAGCGCGCCAATCGTTTCTTCTCTTCGCTACGTGGCGCCAATTGGATGGCGAGGCCAGGTCCTTCTCCACTTGGTCCTTCCACCGGAGTGGAGGTCTTCCTCTTTCCTCTGCTTCCCGCGGCGGGTACTGCGTCGAATACTTTCAGAGCTGGAGTGTTTTCATCTATCCGGACAACATGACCTAGCCAGCGCAGCCGCTGACTCTTGATTCGCTGAACTATGCCGAGGTCGTCGTATATCTCTTACAGCTCATCGTTCCATCGGATGCGGTATTCGCCGTGGCCAATGCGCAAATGACCATAAATCTTCCGCAGAACCTTTCCTTCAAAAACCCGTAACGTCGTCTCATCAGTTGCTGTCATCGTCCAAGCCTCTGCACCATATAGCAGGGCGGGAATTATGAGCGACTTATAGAGTTTGGTTTTTGTTCGTCGAGAGAGGACTTTACTTTTCAATTGCCTACTCAGTCCGAAGTAGCACCTGTTGGCAAGAGTAATCCTGCGTTGGATTTCTAGGCTGACATTGTTTGTGGTGTTAATGCTGGTTCCTAAATAGACGAAATTATCTACAATTTCAAAGTTATGACTGTCAACAGTGACGTGAGAGCCAAGTCGCGAGTGCGACGACTGTTTGTTTGATGACAGGAGATATTTCGTCTTGCCCTCGTTCACTGCCAGACCCATTTGCGTTGCTTCCTTGTTCAGTCTGGAGAAAGCAGAACTAACGGCGCGGGTGTTGAGACCGATGATATCAATATCATCGGCATACGCCAGCAGCTGTACACTCTTATAAAAGATTGTACCTGCTCGATTAAGTTCTGCAGCTCTAATAATTTTCTCCAGCAGCAGATTGAAAAAGTCGCACGATAGGGAGTCACCTTGTCTGAAACCTCGTTTGGTATCGAACGGCTCGGAGAGGTCCTTCCCGATCCTGACGAAGCTTTTCGTGTTGCTCAACGTCAGTTTACACAGCCGTATTAGTTTTGCGGGGATACCAAATTCAGACATCGCGGCATAAAGGCAGCTCCTTTTCGTGCTGTCGAAAGCAGCTTTGAAATCGACGAATAGGTGGTGAGTGTCGATTCTCCTTTCACGGGTCTTTTCCAAGATTTGGTGCATGGTGAATATCTGGTCGGTTGTTGATTTACCAGGTCTGAAGCCACACTGATAAGGTCCAATCAGCTTGTTGACAGTGGGCTTTAATCTTTCACACAATACGCTTGACAGAACCTTATATGCGATGTTGAGGAGGCTAATCCCACGGTAGTTGGCGCAGATTGTGGGGTCTCCTTTTTTATGGATTGGGCATAGCACACTTAAATTCCAATCGTTGGGCATGCTCTCATCCGACCATATTTTGCAAAGAAGCTGATGCATGCACCTTATCAGTTCTTCGCCGCCGTGTTTGAATAGCTCGGCCGGCAATCCGTCGGCCCCTGCCGCTTTGTTGTTCTTCAGGCGGGCAACTGCTATTCGAACTTCGTCATGGCCGGGCAATGGAACGTCTGCTCCATCGTCATCGATTGGATTCGCCTTCTCCTGGTGTTGTGCGTTCACTGCCATTCAGCAGGCTGGAATAATTTAAGTATACTCTGGGCATCGGTGGCTAGATCGCCTTGGGGGGTTCTACAAGAGTATGCTCCGGTCTTGAAACCTTCTGTAAGCCGCCGCATCTTTTCGTAGAATTTTCGAGCATTACCCCTGTCGGGCAGCTTATCAAGCTCTTCGTACTCACGCATTTCGGCCTCTTTCTTTTTCTGTCTACAAATGCGTCTCGCTTCCCTCTTCAACTCTCGGTATCTATCCCATCCCACACGTGTTGTGGTCGATCCTAACGTTGCGAGGTAGGCAGCCTGTTTTCTCTCCGCTGCGACACGGCACTCGTCGTCGTACCAGCTGTTCTTTTGCACTTTCTGAAAACCTATGGTTTCGTTTGCAGCTGTACGTAAGGAGCTTGAAATGCCGTTCCACAGTTCCCTTATACCGAGTTGTTGACGAGTGCTCTCAGAAAGCAGGAGCAAGTCGAGTAGAAAATCGTTCGGCTGTCTGTTGTGATTGCAGCTTCTCGACGTCGAACCTTCCTTGTGTTTGTTGGCATGCGTTTTTTGCTGCACAGAGGCGGGTGCGAATCTTGGCTGCAACAAGATAGTGGTCCGAGTCGATGTTAGGACCTCGGAGCACACGCACATCTAAAACACTGGAGACGTGTCTTCCGTCTATCACAACATGATCGATCTGGTTGGTGGTTTTTCGATCCGGAGACAGCCAGGTAGCTTGATGTATTTTCTTATGCCGGAATCTAGTACTACAGATAACCATATTTCGGGCCCCGGCGAAGTCGATCAGCCTCAACCCATTTGGGGATGTTTCCTCATGGAGTCTGAATTTACCGACCGTAGTGCCAAAGATACCTTCTTTGCCCACCCTGGCGTTGAAGTCGCCAAGCACGATTTTGACATCGTGGCGGGGGCATCTCTCATAAGTGCGCTCCAAGCACTCATAAAAAGCATCTTTGGTCACATCGTCCTTCTCTTCCGTCGGGACGTGGGCGCAAATAAGCGATATGTTGAAGAACCTCGCTTTGATGCGGATTGTGGCTAGACGTTCATTCTCCGGAGTGAATGATAGTACTCGGCGACGGAGTCTCTCTCCCACCACGAATCCAACACCAAACTTGCGCGCCTTTATATGGCCACTGTAGTAAATGTCACAAGGACCTACTCGTCTCTGTCCTTGTCCCGTCCATCGCATTTCTTGGACGGCGGTGATGTCAGCCTTTATCTTTACGAGGACATCTACCAGCTGGGCAGCGGCACCTTCCCAATTAAGGGACCGGACATTCCAGGTGCATGCCCTCAAATCATAGTCCTTATTTCGTTTGCCATGGTCGTCATCAAAAGGGGGGTCTCTTAACCGAGGCTGTTTTTTTCCTTTTCATTGGGGGTGTTTTTTTTACGTGGCGGGTCCCAAACCCAGCGCACAACCCTAAGTAGGGGATATTTCGCCTTCTCACTTTAGCTCGCCTTCAAACGGATGTTCTTAGGCTACCCAGAGGATACTTGGTCAAAGACCGGAAGTCGGAAAACCATCTCCTCTGTACATTTACGCACCGGAACAGAAACCAAAAAATGTTGTTTATCGAGCTGCGTTACATTAAAAAAATCGCAAATAAATGATTATCAACACAATAGCAATTTTTGTCTTTTTATTTCAAACACATAATTTCACGCAGGGAAACGGCTGCGGGGTCAGCTAGTTTGATATAAATTGAGCAAGCACTAACAATTTATAAGCATTTGCATTAGTCTTCCGTAGGTAAAATATATGCGCGTCGTAAGGATTATTCCTATGTTGACGCTAAAGAATTTCGCCAATAGCTGATACTCCAAGTGCTTGATTGGGAAAAGTTTGTACTTTTAGGTGCCGATAACATTGCTGTAACGTGTGATAACGGCATAGCGCGTTAACTGCCCTTCATTGACCAAACCATATGTATATACACATTGTGACGAGTGCAACTGTTTTGCATAGTACGGCAACAGGCATCGAGACTACGGACAATGTGCACCAAATGGATTGTCATACGCGACATTATGACGAGATACACAGACCTGCAGAATAAATTTATCGTGACGGGGTACAGCTGGTAAAATAGCTTATGAGGCGGTCTCCGCAGCGGTCGCTTGTAGCTAATAAACATAGGTAGCAGACTGAAACCGAATGCGTGGTAATATGAAATGCGCAGGACCCAACGTAACGCGGCATGTCGCAAATGCGTCGACAACATGACCCTTCGGCGTGTCAAAAGCATTGTGTTGAGTGGCTCCAGCTTTCCGTAATTAGACGACAACATAAATGAGAAGTATTTGGAGTGAAATAAAGTGACATAGATAAATGATATCGATAACTTAAATAATAATTTCTAAATTATTGAAACCGTGCCAAAAGATAAAACTTGTGCTGGCCATTTAAATAAATTAG
Organism: Bactrocera dorsalis; assembly: GCF_023373825.1. Taxonomy (NCBI): domain Eukaryota; kingdom Metazoa; phylum Arthropoda; class Insecta; order Diptera; family Tephritidae; genus Bactrocera; species Bactrocera dorsalis. Next base: position 82,965 of record NW_026038106.1, read on the forward strand.
TTTTATGTAGCACTTATATAGCTACTCTTTAGCCAGTGCATTCGTGGCCAAGCCGTCGAGTCCATGGGATCTAACTCCCAAGTGAAAAGCAAATATAAAGCAGAAAAAAAAACGTAAAATCACCCTAATATCGAAAGGGGAAAGTTATGTGAGGACCGTTTAAGATCAGGTGGCATCGGCTTAACTCAATGATATAAAACCTAACGACACGTAGTCGAAGTAATTTCGTTGGATTGCACTTTTAAGTTACGGTTTTCAATGCGCATATAGAGGTGAAAGGGGGCGAATCATTTTTGGCAACTGGTGACCAAGCAGAAGAAGGTTTAGCTCGTCTCCGGCTTTGCATGCCTTCAACTCCATTCAGACATTTAAAATATCACAGGGTTTTTTTGATTAAGGAGATAAGATTTAAAATTGGATCACGTGCGAAACAAATTATAAATTGGCGTACAAAAGAAAGCAAACTGTGTATATTATGTTGTAAAGGCCCTCTAAATACCTTTCTGCATTTTTCTTCTTCACCGGCATTGAAACCGCTTACGCGGTGATAGTCGAGCTAACAACAGCGCGCCAGTCGTTTCTTCTTTTCGCAAGGTGGCGCCAATTAGAGATTCCAAGCGAAGTCACATCGTTCCCCACCTGGTCTTTCAACGGAGTGGAAGGAAGGTTCGACGTCGAGAAGCTGCAATCACAACAGACAGCCGAATGATTCTCTACTCGGCTTGCACTCCTGCTCTCTGAGAGCACTCGTCAACAACTCGGTATAAGGGAACTGTGGACGGCATTTCAAACTCCTTACGTACAGCTGCAACCGAAACCATTGGTTTTCAGAAAGTGCAAAAGAATACCTGGTACGACGATGAGTGCCGTGTCGCAGCGGAGAGAAAACAGGCTGCCTACCTCGCAACGTTTCGATCGACTACAACACGTGTTGGATGGGATAGATACCGAGAGTTGAAGAGGGAAGCCACACGCATTTGTAGACAGAAAAAGAAAGAGGCCGAAATGCGTGAGTATGAAGAGCTTGATAAGCTGGTCGACAGGGGTAATGCTCGAAAATTCTAAGAAAAGAAGCGGCAGCTAACAGAAAGTTTCAAGACCGGAGCATACTCTTGTAGGACCCCAGAAGTGATCTATTAACCGATGCCCAGAGCATACTTAAGTTATGGAGGGATCACTTCTCCAGCCTGAAGGCATAACACCAGGAGAAGGCAAACCCGATACCCCAAACGATGACGATGGAGCAGACGTTCCATTGCCCGACCATGTAGAAGTTCGAGTAGCAATTGCCCGCCTGAAAAACAACAAAGCGGCAGGGGGCGATGGATTGCCGCCCGAGCTATTCAAACACGGCGGCAAAGAGCTGATAAGGTGCATGCGTCAGCTTCTTTGCAAAATAAGGGCGGACGAAAGTATGCCCAACGATTGGAATTTAAGTGTGCCTTGCCCTATCCACAAAAAGGGAGGCCTCACCATCTGCGCCAACTACCGTTGGATAAGCCTACTCAATATCGTATTTAAGGTTCTATTAACAAGCTGATTGAATCTTTTCAGTGTGGCTTTAGGGCTGGAAAATCAACAATTGTCCAGATACTCACCGTGCGCCAAATCTTGGAAAAGACCAGTGAAAGGAGTATCGCCACACACGACCTCTTCGTCGACTTTAAAGCTGCTTTTGACAATACGAAAAGAAGCTGCCTTTATGCCGCGATGTCTGAATTTGGTGGCGCCGCAAAACTAATACGGCTGTGCAAACTGACGTTGAGCAATACCACAAGCTCCATCAGGAACATGAAGGGCCTTTTCGGGCCGTTCGATACCAAACGAGGTTTCAGACAAGGCGACTCCCTATCGTGCGACTTCTTAAATCTGCTGCTGGATAAAATTATTCGAGTTGCAGAACTGAATCAAGCAGGTACAATCTTTTATAAGAGTGTACAGCTGCTGGCGTATGCCGATGATATTGATAACATCCGCTTCAACACCCGCGCCGTTAGTTCTGCTTTCTCCAGACTGAAGAAGCAAGCAACGCAAATGGGTGAACGAGGGCAAGACGAAATATCTCCTGTCATCAAACAAACAGTCGTCGCACTCGCGATTTGGCTCTCACGCCATTGTTGACAGTCATAACTTTGAGGTTATAGATAATTTCGTCTATTTAGGAACCAGTATTAACACCACCAACAATGTCAGCCTGGAAATCCAACGCAGGATCACTCTTGCTAACAGGTGCTACTTTGGACTGAGTAGGCAATTGAAAAGTAAAGTCCTCTCTCGACGAACAAAAACCAAACTCTATAAGTCGCTCATAATTCCCGTCCTGCTATATGGTGCAGAGGCTTGGATGATGACAACAACCGATGATTCGACGTTGTGAGTTTCGAGAGAAAAATTCTGCGAAAGATTTATGGTCCTTTGCGCGTTGGCCACGGCGAATATCGCATTCGATGGAACGATGAGCAGTACGAGATATACGACGACATTGACATAGTTCAGCCAACTAAAAGACAACGGCTACGCTGGCTAGGTCATGTTGTCCGGATGAATGAAAACACTCCACCTCTGAAAGTATTCGCTACAGTACCCGACAGGACACATTTTGGCATGACATTCTTAAAATGTTCGATTCGAGAACCAAATCTCTGCAAAGTCCTACTATCATATTGCGAACTGCTGTTAACTTTTAGTTATATTCCAATCATACATTAAATACTAGAGAGTTAAGTTCGAGACGTACGAAAAAACTGTCAGAGAATTGTTAGCGATTTCGTTCAACTTCTTGGTACGCACGCATTGCAACTTTCAGCGATGAACAAATTTCATATGAAAAATTTTCTTCCAGCCGTTGCAGAATTGTGAAGTGCACTTGAGGACATAATTTCCACTTACGAGTTGGTTACTTAATTTAATTGGTGAGCTAATATACCAGACCAGACCCTCTTAGGAACGGATAACCTCTAAATTTACGTTATAAATAACATCAAGTTAGCTCGTGTAAGCGGTATCAAAATCATTGTTAATACATGTTAAGAAAAAGTTTAAAGACTTATACTCAATATCTTTTCATGTCTTACGCAAATAATTATTTTAAACTTTATTTGAATACATCCGTATACCCCATAAAATTCAACACTACAATTACCAGCATTAAAATTGCCTTTAAATACCTTAATATTTTTTCAAACTGACCTTTTACCCTGTTTACCTCAAACCTGCACTTCACGCTTCAGTCGTTTTCTTAAACTAATCGTAGCACTGCGCACGAAAATGAAAGTCCTTTCCTCTTGCGGCACAATGGTTAGCTCGTTTTGAAACGTTAGTGCTCAATAAGCTTCCTGCTCAGTGCTTATCGGCTGCTTAGTTAATTTATCGCAACTTAAAATTTCTTCCCTTACATCACATTTTCACTTTCCACATTTTCACAAAGCGTTTCACCCGAATGCATTCGTGTGCGCCTCGCTTTGTGGTTGACTGCGCGGCTATATGCTTTTAATCGTATCACCGTAAAATCAGCAGAATTGTGCGACTGAAATATTACGCTCGAGAGCGGAAATGGGTGTAGGCATAAGTATGAATATATATGTACATATGTATGTATGTCGGATTGTGTCGGATATGTACAATACTATACATACTTGAGTATATGGGTATGTACTCCGGCAAGTCTAAGCAACCTACAACAGCGAGTGATTACAAGCCCTGACGAAGTAAGAATGAGCTTACATCACCGATTGACTCTGACGAATATGTGTGTTTAGAATCCATTTAAATTCAGACGACTAGCATAAGTACGAGCTCATCAGCTTTTTTTAATTTTAATTTCAACCTTAGGGCCATGAACAGCCGCTCCCAGCCGCATGGCGCATATCAACCGCTGTCAACATGGCTCAAACAGTTAATTGTATGGATATACGCTCACGAGCCGTTAGCCGGTCGCAAGAGTGTGGATACTGAGCCGCATTGGATCTGGGATTGCATGTTTCGCTGCTGCTTAACGAACGAAACTACAACGTTGTGATGAGTGGACAAGCATGAACGCCTCAACAACAGATAACACTCAAAGGAAACGGAAATAGTGAAATACACAAGGAAAATGATGGCATAATGGT
>NW_026038107.1:0-86586 GCF_023373825.1 Bactrocera dorsalis
AGGTACAAGAGGGTGCAAGCCACTGCACGCTTGGCCACTACCACCCTTCTGGTGGGTGGCCAATGGTTGATAGGAATCTCCTGATTCGTGGCCATAATTCCCCCATGCGCAATTATTAAATCGCTCCAGAACCCGCATCAAAAGATCGCCACCTTTCACACATTATTGGATGATACCGACATCCTTGAACGATTTTCGTCGTTTCCAAGAGCTCTCCAGAGTAGTTGCTTATATTGTTCAAATTATAGAACAACTCAAAAAGCAAAGTCAAGGGATCACATAATTTCCCATGCGCAACACAGTGGACGCACCTAGAGTTTACAAAAGGCAAAGGTTCGCACTAATAGCATACAAAACACAAGCGCGCTACTTCAGCCCGCCGATATATCGGTACTAAGAGAATCGAAGCCGATTGATAAAAAAACTCCACTCTTAGTTTCTAAACCCATGTTCTGGACACGAAAAGGTTCGCTTCGTGCCAATGGGCGGCTCGCTCAATTCGAGCCTAACATACAATGAACGCCAACCCATAATAATTTCCAGATAAAGGTTTCACCATTTGCCACATTATTCCGCTCCATTACATCCAACACCTTAATGCTACACTGCCGAACATCTTCTCATGCAACAGATGGTACGCCAGGAGTATTATATCCCCCGTCTTAAGCCGCAAATCAAGAAGTGCATCTTCACATGCAAGATTTGCACTATGCACAAGCAGAAGATGCGAACGCAGATTATGGCAGCACTTCCACCGGAACGCTGCAATTTCGCTCTGCCTTTCACCACAACAGGTGTTGATTTTGCCGGGACCTACCAGGTAAAGGCGTCCATGTTAAGGTCTCCCACTCTCTGAAAGGCTATGTGGCTGTCTTTGTATGTTTCACGACAAAGGCAGTACACCTTGAGCTGTGTAGTAATCTGACGACGGAGGCTTTTTCTCGCGGCATTTGCTCGCTTCGTCGCTCGACGTGGCTACCCATCAAAAATCATGAGCGATAATGGAAAAACCTTTATCGGAGCTCAACGAGCCACAGAAAAGCAATTTGTGGATTTTTTAAAACAAGTGTCACCCGACATCGTACAAAAGAACGCCCCTCAAGGTATCAATTGGCAATTTATACCCCCAAGCGCTCCTCATATGGGCGGTTTATGGGAATCAGCCTGTAAAAAGCTTCAAAACCCATTTCAAACGGGTAGCTGGAAATTATAAATTCAATTACGAAGAGTTCACGACGCTATTAAATCGAATTGAAGCCGTTCTCAATTCACGGCCACTCACAGTACTATCGCAAGACCCCTCAGATTTCACCGCCTTAACTCCAGGGCATTTTATAAAAGGAGCACCCATCCCCTGGCGCATTCCTGAGCTACGCGTGGAGTCGCTATCTCTATTAAATCTGATGGGAACGAATTAAAATTCTCCATCATGATTTCAGCCGCCAATGGAAGGTTCGAATATATAAAGCGATCTCCACAAAAGATTACCGCTGGAAGACTTCCTGAACAGGCCCACTAAACTTGGAGACTGCGTCCTCATTCATGATGATTGTCTACCCCCTACTGAGTGGCGGCTTGGCCGCATAGAAAAGCTACATTACGGCTCCGACGGTCACATACGAGTCGTGGATCTCGTACGCAAAACGGAACACTAACCAGACCGCTCGTGAAACTGTGCTTTTTACCAACCATCGACAACCGCGAATCCGAAAACCGAAAAAAATCAAACCGATAATGTCGCGATATAATAAAATTACTAAATTTAACACTAAAACGAGAAATTCGCCTAACAAACCGCTAAAAAATAATAAACCGTGTGAATTAAGACGCCGTATAAAATAACCCAGAATCATTGCCAAAAAATTGTCGATCAATACGACGACACGTTCATACCACATACCGTGGCCCGATCACCATGTCTGCCTATCTGATAGAAATTTATAATCAATAGTCTTCTCTATACAGATCACCATGGACGTAGATACACCAGTCGCAACCCCGCCAACCGCTCGGGCTACCAATGCGCCCCGCACCGGGCCTACACCAGCGCCCCGAACTGTGGCTGCAACAACGCCGGCAACTGCACCGGCAACAACCCCGGCACCTGTACCGGCAACCGCGCCGGCAGCAGTGCTTACACCCGCACCTCGTGGTGGCACACGTCCACCAGCGACTACATCGAGGATTTCAGAGACCCGTCGGATAAGGTGTCCCATCTGTCGACGCCCTCATCGTCTCCACCATAGTGGAATATTTCGGGGTATGCGGCCTTTGCAACGGCAGCAAGTTGCTCAGGCTCACGGGCATTGCCTCAACTGCCTGTCGCACACTCATGCAACTACAGAGTGTGATTCACGTGGGCTGTGCTAAATGTGCCACCGGCCGCACCACACGCTGCTACACTGCAGCTCGTTGCGCGAGGTGAATCGGCCACCCATCCAGCGCGGCCGCATACCCCGCTTCCAATCCGCAGCTCGGGGCGCACCCCAGCGAAGCGGAACCTCGTTGCGGCGTCGGCAGGCTGGACCACCACCTCGTCAGTCTACGGGGCTGAGCAGCGTTGTGGCAACGCTGCAACAGCTGCAACGCCTTTTAGGCTAAACATTCGTTTAGGGGGGCCTGGATGGTTAAATGGGCTTCTGCGCCCCCCTCTTAATATAAAACATCTACACCCCACACCTACACACCATACTCAACACATGGACATCATGCGCATCACATTTCATCCCACACTACACCCCCATTCTCAACACGTCGGCATGATGCCCACCGCATAGTCATCTACACCATACTTTTACACCACACCCGAGGACACCAGAACACACCTAACAAAAGGGACTGGCGGACGGCGCCGAGCCTCTTTTGTTCTCCATCCGTGCGCATATACGCTTCAATATCGCGACCGCCGATCAACACACATCAATTTTTGTCAAATCCAATCCGAATCCAAAAAGGTGAGTGCCGGTAGTGTTCGCAAGATTTTATTTAGAAGTGAAGTTACTGCGTAGTATCAGTATGTTTATGTTATTGTTGCGAAAAATGAGCTTCGTACAAGAAGCCAACATTAAATTTTATTTTAAAATTGGTAAAATTTTTACCGAAAAGTTTCAATTGATGAACCAAATTTGTGGCGATGATTGCCTATCCCATAGCAAAGTGGTCCTGAGAATATGTGGGCCAATCAAAATCCGTGATCACCTGAAATTCCATTTAAACTGTGCCATAATTCATCAAAAATTAGACCAGCACGTTACTGTTAATTAGGATCGCTACCGCTCAATGATAACCGAATATTTTTGGCCTGTATTGAAGGATATGGACATGGACAATACGTGGTTCCAACAGGACAGTCCCACAAGCCACACATTGAATGCTACATACAATCGATTTATTGAAAACGCAGTTACGTGAACATCTTATCTCACGAAATGGCGCAGTCAATTGGCCATCTCGGTCATGCGATTTGACCCCGTTAGACTATTTTCTGTGGGGCCACGTCAAGCCCATGGTCTATGTCATTAAGCCAGCGACGATTGATTAACTTCGATTTATGCTTGAAAACCGTCAAAAATTGGGTTCAGCGTCTGGACTTCTGCAAGGGTGCCCTTGGTGGTTATGCAAAAGAAATAAATAATTTTATTGATATCCTAAACCGTTTTTGATCAATATTACCAGTATACCTAACATACGATTTTTAAACCGGTTGGTCGTATATGAAATAACTGAACTGATAACTGAACGTATGAAATTGAATATACTAACGGGTGATTTTTTTGAGGTTAGGATTTTCATGCATTAGTATTTGACAGATCACGTGGGATTTCAGACATGGTGTCAAAGAGAAAGATGCTCAGTATGCTTTGACATTTCATCATGAATAGACTTACTAACGAGCAACGCTTGCAAATCATTGAATTTTATTACCAAAATCAGTGTTCGGTTCGAAAATTTTTTATCGACAAATTTTGTTCAGCGATGAGGCTCATTTCTGGTTGAATGGCTACGTAAATAAGCAAAATTGCCGCATTTGGGGTGAAGAGCAACCAGAAGCCGTTCAAGAACTGCCCATGCATCCCGAAAAATGCACTGTTTGGTGTGGTTTGTACGCGTACACGTGTGGTCTCGCGATTCTATGGCCATTTTGAGGGAAAACTTCGGACAACAATTCATCTCAAGAAATGGACCCGTAAGTTGGCCACCAAGATCATGCGATTTAACGCCTTTAGACTATTTTTTGTGGGGCTACGTCAAGTCTAAAGTCTACAGAAATAAGCCAGCAACTATTCCAGCTTTGGAAGACAACATTTCCGAAGAAATTCGGGCTATTCCGGCCGAAATGCTCGAAAAAGTTGCCCAAAATTGGACTTTCCGAATGGACCACCTAAGACGCAGCCGCGGTCAACATTTAAATGAAATTATCTTCAAAAAGTAAATGTCATGAACCAATCTAACGTTTCAAATAAAGAACCGATGAGATTTTGCAAATTTTATGCGTTTTTTTTTAAAAAAAAGTTATCAAGCTCTTAAAAAATCACCCTTTATAATTTAATGCCGAAAATATCTGAAATTGACTTACGAATTCCAAAATCTCTAGTCACGCCTAACGCCATTAGGTGCAGTTCTTGATTATAATATTTCAACAAATCTTCTATTGTTGCATAACAAAAGTATCGTGTGATGATATCGGTATTTGTTTCAATGGCTGCTTTTGTTCCAAAAGTACGCAAAAGTACGCTTTGTCGAGGTTCCAGTCATAAAGTGCGTTCAACACGGCTTCAGCTTGATCCTGGCCGGAAGTGCTCTCCAGTTTGGGTACACAAGTTCTTCCTTTTTTTTCAAATGAAATCTTCTTTAGAACTTCTCTCGTCAAGTCTAGATAATAATTTCCCTTCCAAAATAATGGTCACTAATTCAGGCACTTACCATTTGAGAGGTGGATGCCAAGGGTTCCTCAAGGTTTCCTTCGGAGCTGGTAAGTTGATCGTGATGCTCTTGCATTTGAATATAATCGTAGTAACATATAACGGTGAGTCTCCGAAACACATTTGCTCACATAGTTTTTCTCTTCATTTTATTTCCTATGTCTTGTCCTTTCTTCTTTTTCGGCTAACTTTTTGTCTACATCCGCTAAAAACTGTGAACCCCCACAAGCATCAGCGTGTGCTATATAAAATAAATTATCTAAAGTGTTCTTAAAATCCTCCTCACAGCGCTTGTAAATTATCTAAATTGTTCTTAAAATCCTCCTCACAGCGCTGGTAAATATCTTGTATTTTTTTAGAATTTTTTTCCAACTCCCCCTAAGCATGGTGAAGATCCACACGTTTTTTACACAGTTAGGTAGGTGGTAGGAATTCTAGTTTTTTCCCAAAATATAATGCACTCCCGAATGATGAGATTAGCGCTTTACCTAACAGTCAATTTAACTTCGCGAATGTTAAAAAAAGTATTGCAAGAAATTGACGGTTAGATGGTAACTTTGCGCGTATTATTTGATAATTTACGTAACCAACTAAGAAAACAAATTTTTTATTGCTTCTTAATTCCACTGCCGTCTTTTAAATGTACAAGGTGCGTTCCACAATAAGCAGGACTTAAAAAAAAAAACAGAAAAAATGGTTTTTCGGCAAAATCGATTTATTTTATTCAAAATAGTCTCCTTTTGCTTCAATACAGCTTTTTGCACGGTCTAAAAGCATATCGAACGGTGGTTGGCCGGTATGTCCGCCAGTATGCCGGTGGAAGCCTTTTGAATGGCCTCTACGTCTGCATAACGCTTTCGTTTCACGGGCAATGCATTTTTCCGAAAAGGAAAAAGTCGGACGGTGCCATTTCAGATGAACAAACCGTGCACACACGTGTCGATGTTGTGGAGATGTTCAATTCCATTTCCATGAAGTTCAATGTTGATTTCGGTTGATTTTTGATGAATTCACGAATTTTGATTGGCCCATATGTTGATCGTCATTTATGTCCTCACGACCACTTTGGAAACGTTGAAACCATTCGTGTACTCTGCTACGGGATAGGCAATCATCGCATCATTCATCATTATACATTTTTTGGTGCCTTATGTGAGGAACTGCGACCACCTGTCTTGAGTGTTATCTGAATATACATACGTGCATCGGTACATGCTTCAATTGTACTCCTTGGAAATCCAGAACTCAGATTTCAATCCGGATAAAGTGGAGTGTGAAGTTTTACTCAGCCGAGTAAAGCAACACTTTGATCGGTTTTTTACATCACCGCTTTGATCTGGTCAGCAAGGCGAAGGAAGACGAAATTGCATTTCATGAAGAGTTGTTCGTGTGTCCCGCTGTAACGCCGTTTAAGCCCCCAGACTACCGTCCAGTCATAAATCATGTGGCAGACATGCGATTGAATCCGGTACCAATTAAGGACCGTTTAAGGACCTCTTGGAACTAATGGTTCATAATCGAACTCTCCTGGAACCTGCATATAAATTGGGTAAGCTGCGCCAGTATGTCGATCAAGAAAGCGTTCCGATACAGATCTTTCTTGATCTACCGAACAACTCAGCATAGCATCCGAATACGCTGCGATCGATCATTGATTGTGTGCGCAATTTATTTCCTGCACTTGCCGTTATGGACATTCCAGTGCACCACTGGGATGCGTTAGCAGTTCCTGTACTTTTGCCGAAGTTACCAACAATAAACGCGGAATGAACGAGGAATGTGTGTCACAACTGTGAGCACCAGGGGGCGCTAGATTCAAAGAGTCCTGTTTATTTTGGAACGCTGTATGAAATAAGTGAATACGTACTGCTACTGCCACGCACCATGAATAAACATGATTCGATGCAAGTCGTCGTCTTTTAGAGGTAAATGAACAAAATTAAGACCTATGCGATAGAAATTTGAAACTTTCAAAAATAAGGAACACCCTACTAAAGGCGCTCTTAGTTTTTAGATCAGGTTACTACAAAAATTCTTTTTTCATCGTGATGGGGCCTTTATTAGTGTATGCTTTTGTGATCAAGTCCATTCGGAGAAGTTAAAGTCTGTATAAAAACGGTTTTTACTTTTCGATTTAAATCATTTACTAAACTTATAAATCTCCCTACACTATCTAGACGTAGGGAAATTCTTGGTATAATATTTCTTGTAAAACTTTAGAATGGGTCAGTCTGTTCCATCTCCGTTGTCTCATACTAGTTTTGACGTTCGCGCTCGCTCATCCTTTACTTTTAAAATTTTCTAGAACAAATTTTGATTTAAACGAACCATTCCGCCGTATATGACTCACCCTTTACCGTTAAAAAAATTATTTTATCTACTCTTAACAAGCAAGATTTAAAAATAATAATTTTTTACTTTAATCTAATTCTTACTTTTCACTGTTGAAATTTTTGTTTCTGTATCTGAGCAGTTTAAGATCGCAACGCCTAAAGCTCTTTTGTCTATTAAGACTCGGCTAATTTGCAGATTGCGCCCCTCGCGTCGTTTCGGCGGGAAGAGGGTAATCATTGCTTATTATTAAATACATACGCCAGAAACGTTAAATTTTACCCTAAAGATGGTATGACAGGGCATTCATGAAAGCGAAGTCAAAATTTGTAATGGGGTTTCGTCCATAGCTGAGGTATGCTCAGCCGCTCCAGGGTCAGCCTTGGGACCCACACGAACTCTTAGCAAAGAAACGAGTTTACTCTCGTTAAGATGTAACTACACGAACGAAATTGACGAGCCAGGCGTTGACGTTTGTTGAAGCTGGCACGGTGATGTATACGGCGGTGATGAAAGCGAATGAAATTGGCGAGCCAGGCTTTGACGCTTGTTGAATATGGGGTAGTGTTTTCCGGGCTCCTATGCGAGTCCCCTGTTAGTCGCGTTAGTTTTGTAACGGTGCACTACGGTGTGCAAGCAGCGGTACTGACGCTGTTCGAGGCAGCGCAGCTGTGATTCACATAGTAACGGTGCACTAGTGTGCAGGCAGCGCAGCTGTGAGGGCGATGTATTACAACGCAACTACGGTCGAGCCTTTGCGCGTACCGATATCACACGAAAACTAACAAAACGGCAGAGTCATTGCGAGCACTGGTGTTACACCGATTTGGTGTAATACCTTTTCAGCACAACGCCTGCGAAAACTGCCTCATTCGATTGTTTCCCCCCCCCCTGGAGCAGCGCCATTGCGAGCACTGGCATCGCCCCGAGGTGTGATGCTTTTTCAACGCTATACCTGCGAAGTACCCACTTCTGCGGTATAAGGCAGAGTCATTGCGAGCACTGGCATCACACCGAAGCGTGATGCCTTTTCAACGCAATGCCCACTTCTACGGTATAAGGCAGAGCCATTGCGGGCACTGGCATCACACCGAAGTGCGATGCCTTTTCAACGCAATGCCTGCGAAGTACCAAATTCTACGGTATACAACTTCTAGCTACCCCACTTACCCCTGCCTATTGCTGCTGCTTGCTACCGTCGTCGCTGGCGAGCTGGAACAAATGATCGCATTCGGTGTGAAGTGCTTGCTTATATAGCAGCATAGCGCAGCTTTCGTCACCGTAGTGAGGTAAGTTGTGTGCGCAGTCAATGTGGTGAGGTGAAGTTTAGTACGTATGGTGGAAAACTCTATGTTGAGGTATGGTGAGGGTAAATGATGTACTGTGGAGTGAAGTTGAAGTAAATTATTGTAAGGTGGTAAAAGCCACGTTACAAATTAGACGATGGTGAAAACACATATCTCGAGATCCACCTGACCGATTTGAACAGTGCGTGACATTCCCCTGAAATTTTTAAGTTACAGTGCAAAAATTGACGAAATCGGACTAGAGCCACACCTCCTGTATCACAATTTCAAATTTCATTAGAAACTTTCACTTTCCAGTACACATATCAATATATCCTGATGGACCTTTTGCACGAATAGTGCATTTGAGGTGAGCCACCTTATAACTAAAACTAGAGTAAATCGAACAAAAGTTAGACGCAATGCCAGATAAATTATATAATTGGAATTCAGAGAAAATCCTTTCCCGATAGTAGTATTCTGTGTGCATAAATCATGAAGCAATTAATATGACGGGATAAAACTTTGCACAAATAGCCTTTAGAATATGCCACCTTACGGTCAAAAATTATAAAAATCCAATTAAAACTCTTCAAGCCTCTGGGTACCGAAAATAATGGTCAATGGGTGAAATTTAAAATGAGATTCAAATAGAATCCTTTCCTGATAGTAGTTTGGCTTTGTGTTACAAATGGATTGAATCTGGTCAATACTTCTCTTAGACCTCACATACCTAATGTAAAGATTCTTGAACTTCCGGGTGACTTTGTAGCGCATATATCGGTCAATGTGTAAGTTAACACAATGACAATAAGAATGTGTGGTTTCCTTATAACAGTGTATCTTTTGTGCCTAAAATAAATAAAATTGGGCGAAAACTTGACCTAGTCCCCATATAACAATTATCAGCATTTTCAAATATCCGGTTGACTTTTCTCCATATGATTGGTAATTGTATGTGAGGTACTTAATGAAGCCCAGAAATCATTCTTTTAGTATGTGGTATTAGCAAGAAATTATAGAATCTTGTCGACACTACAGTCGATACTTAACATAAACTTTTGCCAGAATCTGAAGGAGTTTCCCGATCTTTAATCTTTGCAGGTTGCAAGAGTATAAAATGTTCAGTTAGACCCGAACTTCTTGTTTTTCTCTATGTTTTTCTTAGAAACCAATATTTCCATTTCAGAAAGTATAGTTCATTTCTATACCCTAGAACAAAATCTTCTAAAATTACTACGTTTACGAAAACAAGAAAAATGTAACTTTCCGATACTTTTATATTTGGATATTACGCGGGGAATTCCCATTTTACTACTTGGACGCCGCGGACTTTTCTTTACTGCCAAATGACTTCTTTTTGTAAATTATTCTATAAGTGTTAGGTTTTGAATGCTTTAGTTGCTATGGGATTATGCAATATACCAGTAATAAAGCCTTTATAATAATTATGCTATCAAATTTGTTATATACAATTTATTTTTTAACAAAAGGAAATAAGATATTAGCGTGTACCCGAAAGTTTTCTGGTGAGTGTTTATGCAACCGAAAAGATTGATTTCATCTCGTTTACTGAATCAATTACTGTCACTAAAACATATTTGTCAACATTTCTTCAGCTTGAGTACATCTGGTATGATTGAATAATTAGTAATGGATTTTCAAAACGAGGTTAGGTGATGACCGCGGCAACCGCATAAAAAGCAAGACGTGTGCTTATGTTATTATGCTATTTTGCAGCTTTTTTATTCTTTAACCGGATTGTAAATTTTTTATGAATAAGCTTAGGAAAATTTTCTTTTTGATTACGTTCAACCGACTGCTCTGCTTAACTAGAAACTTTTTCAAATAGAAAACGAAGATTCACAAAATAAGTGGTACCAAAGATGGAGAACAGTTTAAATATTTGAAAAATATTTCTTTTTTTGTAATCACACAAGTCTCCGTCTTCGCTTCTACGGTACATATTTGACACAAATCTGTGTGAAGCATACGTACGTATATACTCACAGCTCGCAGAGTGTCGCAGACTGTGGGCTGCCGATCACTGATCTATTGAGATGGATCCAAAATAGATAATCGAGTTAGAGGTGCTGTATTGTCAGCAAAACTCGATATCAAAACCACTTTTTGTTTAACAGACCACTGTAATATCTTCAAAGCGGAGATCAAAGCTATTAAAGAAAGTCTTGTGCTGCAAGGAGTATGCCCACAAAAAATAATCTACATATACGAGTATATTATATATAAAAGATAGTTGTGTTAGTTACACCATTTATAACTCAAAGACGGCTGCGGCTGTTGATGGAATCACTTGAATATATGCGTATAATTTTAAACAGATTCTTCCTCAAAATTAATACAATTGCTAAGTATTTGGAATAGTCGAAAAGAACTGCAACCAAATACGCAGTGAAATAGATTATAACTTGCTCAGCCATCAGTCGTTGAGTATGTATTATACCACGTGCATCCCAAAAGACTGATGTTATAGCATTTCCAATCGACTTTTTCGTCTTTCTACGCTCATCGGCTCATCATGTGCAGTCCACTAAAATGACTATCGTTTGGACTCCCGTGGGAAATGATAGAGCTATGTTTCTATTGTCACGCACCGACGCAAAAATTCAAATACTTCTCAGAATCAGTTATTCGTTGTTTTAGTTGAATCATGAACTTGCGAGGCACCGACTTTGCACAGAGCATGCGCCTCTTTAGAGCACCATTGTCCTCGGTGCTCATTTCGCCTGTTTCCAGCTTATCAAATATCTTTTCTTCGCTGGATTTCCCTGAGCCCAAATTCAACAGTATTTTTCCCCAAAAAACAATGCTACATAACTAAACTAACACAAGTTGCTTCACAAAAAAGCTATATCTCATTATAGTTATTAACAAACTAATAGAAATCATATAGATGGTAGTGACAGTGAAGCATGGATGGGTCCTTTAGTAATTTATATATAAGGATGGCTAAGCGCCTTTGAAATCACTAATGTTCACCAAGAAAATGGAATAGATTAAGATTAGTGGATGTAACATCTTATTTCCCTATAAATTTGCAATGGGTTCCAGGACATAGAAAAACAAGCAACACCCTACAATCAGATTTTGGAAAATAAGGAATTTAGAATTTCAGATATTTATATTGGTTCCGGTTGTACCAAAATGAGCCTCCGCTCTACCAATACAAACCAACGTTATGTCGACAAAACTAAATGTTTATTCATTCATAAGCAAACTCAAACTTTCAATGTTTATAATAATTTTATATTTTCTTAATTTAATCTTATAATAATTTTATCTTTATAATTTTCAGTGTTGGTGAAAGTTGATATTGATACAAACAGTACACATTGTGTAGCGGGAAATCAATCTAAAACTAATTCCGAAGTTTTAATAAAGAAAAGCTCTACAACAATTTCTTCTCGCGCAATTTTTGTTGAAGCTGAAAATCGATGTTTCTGTGTGTGGCACTGTAATTGTCATTGCATCACAAAATTGGAAACTCATGTAAATTTCAATATTTGTAACAAAATGGAATACCAAGATAGACAGAAAGCGGGAATATTTCCAAACTATGCTGCTAGCGGATATTTTGAACACAATTTTAGTGAATATGAGACAGCACGTAACCAAGAAGTACTTTATATTTTGATAAAAAACGCAAGCATTCTATTACTAATAATGCTCATATTGGGTAAGACAACGTTGCAAAAATTATTTTTTCATATTTCCATTTCTTGACCCCTATTTTTATAATGAAAATAAGACAAGTAAAGTTAAACGATAAGTTTGGATGGAAAGGAACATTTTAACTATACTCTCGTACGACATGACCCAGGAAGCGCAGCCGCTGTCTCTTAATTCGCTGGGCTAAGTCAATGTCGTCGTATATCTCATACAGCTCATCGTTTCATCGAATGCGATATTCGCCGTAGCCAACGCGCAAAGGAGCATACATCTTTCGCAGAATATTTCTCTGAGAGGACTCATCAGATGTTATCATCGTCCATACCTTTGCACGATATAGCAGAACGGGAAAAATGAGTGACTTATAGAGTTTTGTTTTTGTTTCTCGATACTTCTCAATTGCCCACTCAGTATAAAGAAGCACCTTTGGCAAGAGTTGTCCTGTGTTGGATTGTTGCTGTTATTGCTTGTTCCAAGATAGACAAAATTATCTACAAATTCAAAGTTATGACTGTCAACAGTGACGTTGGAGCATAGTCGCGAGTGCGACGACTGTTTGTTTGATGAAAGGAGATATTTCGTCTTGCACTCGTTCACTAACAGACCCATCTGCTTCGCTTCCTTAACCAGTTTGGAGAAAGCAGAACTATCGGGGCGAATGTTAAGGCCAATGATATCAATATCATCGGCATACGCCAGCAATTGCACACTCTTATAAAAGATTGTACCTGCTCGATTAATTTCCAGCAACCGATTGAAGAAGTCGCATCATAGCGAGTCGCCTTGTCTGAAACCTCGTTTGGTATCGAACGGCTTGGAGAGGTCCTTCCTGATCCTGACGCAGCTTTTTGTGTTGCTCAACATCAATTTGTACAGCTGTATTAGTTTTGCGGGGATATCAAATTAAGACATCGCGGCATAAAGTCAGCGTTTAAATCGGTGAAAAGGTCTTTTCCAAAATTTGGCGTATGGTGAATATTTGGTAGGTTATTGATTTTCCAGTTCTAAAGCCACACTGACAAGGTTCAGTTAGTTTGTTGACGGTGAGTTTTAATCTTTTACACAATACGCTCGATAGATCCTTATACGCGATGTTGAGGAGGCTTATCCCTGAATAACTCGGCCGGCAATCCATCGGCTCCCGCCGCTTTATTGTTCTTCAGACGGACAATTGTCATTCGAACTCCTTCATGGTGGGGCAGTGGAATATCTGCTCCATCGTCATTGATTGGGGAATCGGGTTCCCCTTCTCCTGGCGGTATAGTTACATTGCCATTCAACAGGCTGGGGAAGTGTTTCCTCCATAATTTTATTACGCTCTGAGCATTGGTAAATAAATAACCTTTGGTGGTTCTAGATGAGTATGCTCCGGTCGTGAAGCCTTCTGTTAATTGCCGTATCTATTCGTAGAATTTTTGAGCATTATCCCTGTCGGCCAACTTATCAAGCTCTTAAGACTTACGCATTTCGGCCATTCACTTTTGCTGTCTGCAAATACGTCTTACTTCCTACTTCAATTCCCGGTATCTATCCCCTCCCGCACGTGTTGTGGTCTATCTTAACGTTGCGAGGTAGGCAGTCTGTTTTCTCTGCGCTTTGTCACGGCACTCTTCATCGTACCAACTTTTCTTTGCATTTTCCGAAAACCAATGGTTTCGTTTGCAGCTTTACGTTAGGAGCTTAAAATGCCGCTCCACAGTTCATTTATACCGAGTGGTTGATGAGTGCTCTCAGAGAGCGGAAGTGCAAGTCGAGTAGAAAATCGTTTGGCTGTCTGTTGTGATTGGAGCTTCTCGACATCGAACCCTCCTTGTGTTTGTTGACGTCCGTTTTGATGAATTTTTCTATGCTAGAATCTAGTACGAGGGCTGATATATATATTTCTGGCCTAATAACGAAAATAGGAATATTTATCAACGAAAATGGTTTTTTTTTATTTTTTTTGCTTTTTTTTTCTTTGAATTTGGCTCTTGGAAGACCCACACGGTCGATTGCTGTTTTGTTTCGGGCTCATACGCATAGATCCATGATTCGTCCCCTGTGACGATCTTATAAACGTCTTTTGAAGCACCGCGATCGTATTTTTTCAGCATTTCTGAAAATTCTCAAGCGTTTTTGAGAAGCGAAAATGTAAACTTGGGAAATGCGCGAATAAAACAAGAAGCCTAATTGCCTGTCTCGAAAATAAATTGCGATAATAAATGAAAACGCGTCCGGTCGATTCGATGGTTCTAATACAATAGAATCTTTATTTAATTTCATTTAGTTGCTTAGCCTAAATCTTAAACTAGCGGCTTAAACTAGTGGTAATGTTCATATGTATAAAAAAGGGGTAAATATAATTATCTTCAACTTTTCGTTCAATATTGTAATAGATTATGGTAAGTATTAAGGTAAGTAGTAGATTAGTAGTATGAATGCATAATTAAGGTAAGTATACAATAATTTAAATAATTCAATATTTTATAATTTTTTATAATTCATTTTTCTTAATTTTAATTTCAGGTTTAAATATACATATATATCTTGTCGCTTGACGCAACACCGGCCACCTTGACAGGATCAGATTCCTTCAATATCCAGTGGAAGGACAGCCAGTTTGTGGATGGGGCGCTTAATCGTGCCCGTCTTGGTTGCTACTTCTGCGACTCGCACCTTGCCGTCTTGCCCTTCGACGGTTGCGACGACGCGCTCTAGTACCCACTGCTGCGGCGGCACGTTGTCCTCGTGGACGAGAACGAGGTCGTTGAGCTGCATATTGCGTTTGGGGTGCAGCCACTTGTTGCGCTCCTGAAGGCCCGTCAGGTATACTTTGGACCACTGTCGCCGGAACTGTTGCTTGAGACAGCAAACAAGTTGCCATCTCTCGCAAAACGAACTGGGTCCACTGGCACCTTCTCTGGGGTAATGCCCGCAGGGAGCATCCTATTAATAGATGCGCTGGTGTTAACGCCTCGCCGTCGTTGGGATCTTGGCTCAGAGGCACTAGGGGGCGAGAGTTGAGGATGGCCCCACTTCGGCCAACACTGTTGCTAACTCCTCTGCTGTCAGTAGCGCGCTGCCGGTTACCCGAACGATGTGGTGTTTGGCGGACTTCACCGCGGCTTCCCATAATCCGCCGAAGTGCGGCGCCCGCGGTGGTATAAAGATGAAGCTGCACCCTTCGTCTGCTGCGAATCTCTTCAGTTCTGGACCCATTGCCAGAAACGCCTCCTTCAATTCGCGCAGCTTGCGATCGGCGCCGACGAAATTGGTGGCGTTGTCGCTGAATATCTTCGTCGGGATTCCTCGGCGTCCAATGAACCTTTTTAGGGCGAAAATAAATGAATTAGAAGATAGGTCCGAAACTAATTCTAAATGTACTGCTTTTGAAGTAAAGCAAACGAAAACTGCAATATATGTTTTTACGGGTGGTCGACCGCGTATTTTTAACGTTGTGTATATCGGACCACAAAAATCTACGCCACATATAAGAAAGGGCCGTAGTGCTCGAAGTCTTTCGACTGGCAAATTTCCCATTATTTGGTTTTGCCACTTCGGCTTGTAATGAAAACAATGTATACAGTTTCTTACGGTTCTACTGCAAGCTTCTCGGGCATTAATTAGCCATATGCGTTCTCGAAGAAGCGCAACCAACGCTTTAGCCCCAGCGTGGTGATTTCGAATATGCAGGAACCGTAAATACGTTGTAACGAAGTGCGAACTTTTATTTAATAAAAGCGGAAATTTGGCATCGTATGGGAGAGGTGCATTTAATAAGCGACCTTCTACTCGGATTAATTTGAATGACAGCGACATATCCGAGTACTCATGCAAAAACGGGTTGAGTTTTTGCAAGTTTGCGGGTAGGGTGGTGCTTTATGCAATTTTAAATAACATCCGAAAATTCTGAATGTTGGACCACCTGTGCAATTTTTAGAAAGCTCAAGTTTAGCTCTTCTGAAGTCAGATCTTGGCCCCTGGAGGATTTTGGTGGTCGCCTGATCCATCGTAATATATATGCGACCACACGAAGCAATTCTTTATGAGAAGAGAATTTTTCAATAAGGTCCAATATTGAGTTTTTCTCAGCAGTCGAAATTAATGTAAATGTATTTTTCTTCTTCTCTAATGCTTCGTCTTCTGGTGAGAGCTGGAAGCGGTTATTAATTGGCCATAATGCAGGGTCTTCTAGGAGGAACTGTGGACCGCCAAACCATATTGAATTATTCAATTCGTCCACGTTACAACCCCGAGACACTTGATCGGCAGGATTTTTTTTCGTTGGCACATGTCGCCAATGTACTTTGTCAGTCAACTCTTGGATTTCGGACACTCTGTTTGCGACGAAGGTTTGTAGTGAAAATGGATGTGTTTTAATCCAATGTAAAACGATTTCAGAGTCTGTCCAAAATGTAATATTTTCGAAACAACATAGACATTTCGACTCAACATAGGCGCTACTCTTGACCATATTTTCGAAAGAAGATGTGCTGCCGAGAGCTCAAGACGCGGAAGAGATTTGGTCTTCAGCGGAGCCACTCTAGACTTTGCAGTAAGCAGCATGCATTTAATACCACTAGCAGATTGGCTTCGTATGTAAGTTAAAAAACATTTTGTTATGTTTAATAAAAAAATATATTTTGGGAGCTATGCTCCTTTATTGAATTCCACTTAAGAACTAACATTTACAATTAATTATACTTAACTCTAGACCTATGTTTGCCGCTGCTACCCGTTGTGGGAGTTTGCTGACGCTGCGCTTCCCACAGGTTGGCACTTCGCTGACGTTGCGCTTCCCATAGGTTGCCACTACACGTGTCGCAGTCTCAGCGATTTAGTGGTATCATATTATTTTACTTTGTATCATATGATATTACTGCATCATATGATACTTTTGAATGTATGGGGTGCTAACTAGTCCCCCCTTGAAATTTAAACGTCCTCGTTTGAATCTTTAGGTGTATTAAAAATTTGGTTGAGACCTTCTATTGCCGGCTGTGAGAGTTTGTTGGGTTTATCTTCTTTTTGTTTGATTAGAAGTTTCTTCCCGAAAATTAGGGCGATGAATATTAAAAGGATGATTAGCGTGATGCTGGTTCCGTGCTTTACTCTGTTTGCTGCTTCTAACAGACTTACTTCTTTTGTATTGTTGAAGTTAAGCTGTTTCAGTATCTCCAGCGAGAGGAATTCTTCTATATTGTGTAGTGCGGATGACGGTTGAAGGATGGCTGGTAGTGGTTTACTTGCTGTTCTTTCTTCGTTATAGAACTTTTTTCCATTGATAACGATTGTTACGTTGGTATACAAAATTATGAAGGTCCCGTTTAAAAATGTAGGTTCGTTGTTTATTGAAATTTCTCCGTTGTATTTATTTAGAAATATTATTCCTGGTCCCATTTCCTCTATGGTTGGAATATGTTGGTTGTTGACCTCCGTGCAGTTTGGCAAACGACTTTTTAGAAGATTATTTATACAAGTATCATTACTTAAATCTATTACATTATTGCTTAAGCATATTTGTAAGGAATTGTATTTTTTACAATAATTTTCTATTCCATAAATTCCCTTTTCACAGTTTAGAATTGTATTGAAATTGATTTTATTGATTCTCCCGTTATTTTTTACTGCTCTAATATCTAAAGTTTTACAATTTTGGTTATCTACGGTTGGGAGGCTAACAATATAAATTATAATTTTGCCATTGGTTGCAATTTTTATTTCGGAAAATTCGAGTGCTTCGTCTAAATTAACATATGGAATATTGTCATTGTCTATTACTTTTTTCACAATATTTATTTCTTCATTTGATAACATAAAAGAATTTATTATATTGGCTTTTGCCCAATGTATTGCGTATGCAATATTTAAGATTTCTTCCTTAATTATTTCTAATTTATATTTTAGCTGTAAAAATGCTTCAATTTCTAAACTCTTTTCATTTTGCATGGTTTTAATTATATTATTCGTAATATTTGTTATCTCGCTAATTTTGCCTATTGTAAGTTTGTTAATTAATACCTGATTATTGTTATTTTGTAAAACATTATTTATCTTACTTGAAATTATTTCGTAGTCTTCATGGTCTGGACTTCTTGCAATCCATTTCCATGCGCTACCCAGGAAATTTATTGATATTTTAATTTTTTGCTCTACTTTTAGATTGTTAAGTTGGGCTCTTATCTGTGTTATTAAGTGGGATATGAAGGGGTAATTAGGGTTTTTGCGGATAGTTTCAATTTTAATAGTCGCTTCTATGTGGTCTAGTGTGTCCGTATATTTTTCTATGTCAATTTCATGTATTATCCTAAATGTTCCTGTTTGTAGTCTAGCCGTTCCCTTTTCTATTGTTATTAATTGGGAGTTTGAGTAGTCGAGGATCTGTACTTCCGCCAGGCATAGCGGTAGTAATATTCTGGGAAAAAATGTCAGTACATATTTAGTTACGTATTCTACCTTTGTGAATTATTTGTCCTTTTTCAGTTAACACGGTACTATTTCTATCTTCCTTAACTATTTCTTTACTGTAGGGTTTACCTAACTTAGTTCCTAATCTCCTATTTTTCTTAACAAATATTATTTGTCCTGGTAGATATGATTTTATTTCCTTCTTATTTTTGTTATGGTATTCGATATCCTTTCTTTGTTTCTCAGCTAATTTTTCTAAGTTGCTTTGTCTAGTTCTTTCTATGTCTTCGGGGGTAAATGTAACATTCCTAAGAAAAAATAGGTCTACCGGCCTTTTAAGTGTAGTGGAATGAACTGAATGATTATACTCGGATACTGCTCTTTCTAAAAGTTCTTCAAAATTTCTGTGTCCACCGTTTTCTTTTATGCAGCGCATTATTTCAATTAATGTAGAGTGGAATCTTTCCAACTGTCCGTTAGCTTGGCTTTTGTATGGAGGAGTAGTGTAAACTTTTATACCTAACTCGTCTTTCATCATAAATTTTAAAGAGGCTGAATTTAAAGATGGCTCATTGTCGATAACTATTAATTTTGGTACTCCGAAGAAAAATATAATATCTCTTAAAGGTTTCCTGACGTCTTCTATTGCTCTGCTATTTAGGCTTTTTATTACTGCGTATTTTGTAAATTTGTCTAAAGCTGTCATTACTATTTTTCCTTCTGTTAAAAATATATCGATATGAACTGTGTGTCCTGGATATGTTGGTAATGGAGTTTCTGCAATTTTCGGTTGATTGGGATGTCTCTCGTACTTATTTTCTTTACAAACAGTGCAGTTGGCTATTATTCGTTTTATTTTATTTAACATACCGGGAAAATATTTTGTTTCGAGAATTTGTGTTTTATTTTCTGTGGCATTCCTATGTGCTCTTAAATGTTCTTTTAATATGACGTTCTCCTGCTCTTGTTCGTCACTAATATCTTCAACTAGTTTTTGGGTATATCGGCTTTTAATGCTATAAATGAATAGGATAGATATTTTGCATCATACCCATTATCCTTTCTTCAGTATGAATTCCATTTATAACAGATGGGTTAAGGTATCGTTTCATGTATGAAATCAATGACTGTTCGTTGTACTCTGGCTCTGTAATTATATGTCTATGCACTGTTGGAAAAATTATTTTAAATTGATACGAAGATATTTCGTCAATATTGGTATCCTTGAAAGTGCGTCTGCAACTACGTTTGTTTTACCAGGTTTGTAAGTTAGTTCGTAGTTATACTCTTCTAAAATGGCTTTCCATCGCTTCATTTTACTATTAGTATTCTTATGGCTTAAGGCATAGGTAAGAGGTTGATGATCGGTGATAATTTTAACTTTTTTTGAACCGTAGAGGTAATTTCTAAGTGAATTAAGTGAACATATTATACCAAGCATTTCCTTCTCATTGGTGGCATAATGTTCTTCGGCTTTACTTAGAGTTCTCGATATGAAAGTAATTGGTCTACCGTCTTGCGATAGGACGGCACCTAATGCGAAATCTGAGGCATCAGTCGTTAGTTCAAAATCTTTATCGAAATTTGGATGCGCTAAAACTATATCCTTGGATACTAAAGTATTTTTTATTTTATTAAATGCTTCTAAAGCCTCGTTGTCTAATTTTATTTCTATCTTTTTCGAGTTCCGTTTGGAGACATGACCGGCTTCTCCTCTTAACAGTGCTGTTAATGGTTTAGCTACTTTTGCGTAATCCTGGATAAATCGTCGGTAATAACCTGACATACCTAGGAAGGATCTTAATTCTTTGAGAGTTTGTGGAACTGGAAATTTGGCTACTGCTTCTACTTTTTCAGGGTTGGTTTTGTCCCATTTGAACTGATTACATATCCTAAAAATTCTACCTCTTCTTTAGCAAATGTACATTTATCTAATTGGATTTTCATATTAGCATTTTCTAGGGTTTGAAATACTAATTCTATGTTTTTAAAATGTTCTTCTTCGTTTTTGCCAAATATTATTACATCATCGATGTAAACATAGCATCTTACTCCTATATGTTGATGAAGGATATCGTCTAGTGCTCTTTGGAATGTGGCCGGAGCATTTTTTAAACCGAAAGGTAAGCGGAGGAATTCATATTTTCCGTTGCTTACGGAAAATGCTGTTTTTTCAATGTCTGACTCGCGAAGTGGAATCTGGTGGAACCCACTTTTTAACTCAATAACAGTAAATAGTCTATTGTTTCCCAGATTTGCAAGAACTTCGTTAATTTCTGGTATGGGATATTTATCTGGAATCGTAACTGAATTGAGTTTACGATAATCTACGACCATTCTGAATTTTTTTTTCGCCAGAGGCATCTGCCTTTTTGTTAACTATCCAAATTGGGGAGTTATATGGAGATTTCGATCTCCTTATTATTCCGTTGTCTAAGAGTTCTTCAATTTGGCGTTCGATTTCGTATTTTAATGCCATGGGATACGGGTATGGCTTGGAATAGACGGGGGTTTCGGTTGTTGTCCGGATTTCACCTTTTACGAGGGTGGTGTAGGTAAGTTTTTCATCGGGATCGGAAAAAAGGTTTGGACATTTATCGATAATATTATTAATTTTGTTTTGTTGTTGTAATGAGAGATGTGGAGTATTGATTGCCACATTATTCACCTCGTGAGATATTCGTTGTTTTAACGTTATATTTATACTTTGACAAATTGTCATCAAATTTTTTTCGGTATGAATAATTGCTTTTAATTCTTTAAGTGTGTCGTTGCCTATTATGCCGTGGAACGACCCTAGAGTTGGTAATATAAAAAATTTTATTTTCCCTAATGTTGATCCGAAAATGTCGACGAAGGTATGGTGAGTAATTTCAATTGTTCCGGCAACAGATTTCATCGTAAAGGGCTTTTCGTTCAGAATTGGATTCCTAATTCTAGTGGATTGGATGTAATTCTTATTGGATCCGGTATCGATAAGAAAATCTATTGTGTCTCCGCACCTTGTCCTAAATTCGTAATAAGGCAGCGAAGACGGCGCTAATCTAAAAAATTAATGGCATCAGGCTCGTTTTTTCCTGCATTGTCGTAATTGCTATCGTAGAAATTGTCGTCGTATATCCCGTTGGGGTCTGATTCTACTGCGTTAGTAAAAAAATTTCGTTGTATTTTGCTTGGAGGGTGAGTTAGTTGTGCGGAAATCGGACGTTTCGGTGGTCGATTGTCCTGGAATGTATTGGGCCTATTCTGATAATTGATTTGTCTTGAACGTATTGATTGGTCTACTTCCATTGGGGTTATTAAAGGAGGTATTTTCTCTGGTAATATGGGGGTTGTTCGAGTAATTGTTGAACCTCGGCATGAATCCTTGGTTATTTTGCATATAGTTGGGAGAGTGTTGGTGATATCGATTTGATTGACGACCAAATGCTTGTTGGTCGAAATTTCGTCTGGGGGAATGGGAATACGTTAATTCGGGGTAAAAAGGTCTGTTGTTATTGAAATTATTAAAATTGTTATTTCGGGGAGGTCGTGGTGGTGGTTGAATATTGGGTTTGTGTGTATTGTTCGCGTGGTTTATTATATATGTCATGTTGTCAAGTTTTTGACATAAATGCAATGCTTGTGGCAAGGTCGTCGGTTCTCTCATGCTGAGAAGACGAGGTAAATCGCCATTTAGTCCTCTAATAAATGTGTCAAGACCTTTGTCCCTATATGAGTTAGTCATAGCCCGTATGGACTCGTCGCTTAGCTCGAGGCATGAAATTTTGTCTAAAATAAGTGAAAGGTGTTGGTAGACTTTTTGGTAGAAGGTATTATATGATTCTAGTGCGGTGTCGGCATCACCAGTTACTTTATGCCTGATCGTATGAAGTATTGCAAAATATTTAGGGGTATTCTTGACTCCCTCGTAGGCTTTAGAAATCCTGTCTACGCTCTTCCTCCAGGAGTTAAATTCTCCTGGTCGTCCTGAGAATTCCCTAAGGCATTTCACCATGTCCGGAATTTTATCTAGTTCATTTATATTGTTCGCGTTTAGTGTCACGGTATAGTCTTGTTCTGTAAAGTCTGTCACAGTTTGCGTACTCATTCGTTCGAGTACTTCTCGAACTATTGTTGTTATAAGAGTTGGGTTAGGGGTGGGAGGATTTAAAGGATGGGTGGAAGGATTTGGAGGATGGGTGGTTTGCCCATAATCTAGCCTCATTTGATTTAGCTGCTCAATTAGTTCTTCAGCCGTGTCTGGCATTGTAATCTTTTCTTTTGAGTTAATCAGTTTTTTAAAAAAAATTTCCTTTGCAATAGTATTTTCTTTGACAATATTTGAATCTTTTCGTAAAGTTTACGTTAATTTAAGGCTTTTTTTGTTTTGTGTCGGATAATTAATTTCTTTCAATTCAAGTTCCGTATTCTTAATAATAAAACTCTTTATAATTTCTTTTTTTCTTTTTTGTGTCGAATAATTATTTTCTTTCAATTCAAATTCCGTATTCTTTATAATAGTCTTAAAATATAATATTTTATAAATCTTACATTAGGTGTTTCCAGCTTTCCATAGGATGTTGTGCTGCGCTCCGGGGTTGCCCCTTTTCTTTAACAGTACTGAGGTCGGCGTTTAGAAATCCCACGTTGTGCGTTGTAGCCGCTCGTTAGCAAAGTATTTATTGTATTTTTTTGTTTTTCACACACTTTTTTTTTGTTTTTAACTCACGGAGCCTTACTTTTTTATTTTCAGGTTTTTTCTTTCTTAGTAATCCAAGAGGATCAAAAAGGCGAGCAGAAACTGACAATCACTGTCGAAAAATTTAGGGTGGTTCGAAAACCACTTCGTTAAGGTGAATCCTGCCGAGTTTAATATTTTAATTACCTCACTTCTCAAAAGATCTAGAGACTCAAAATTTTCGGACCCTGTTAATAAATCATCAACATAAAAGTCTCTTTTGATGGCCAATGAACCGAGTGGGTATTTCATTGTATTGGCATCACTGAGCATTTGCAAATACCGTGTTGCGAGAAATGTTGCAGGCGCAGTGCCGTATGTTACGGTGTTAAGACGAAAAATTTGAATTTGCTCAGAAGGATGCTCTCTCCACACAATAAGCTGACAATTTCTGTCTTCTTCATGCATAATTATTTGACGGTACATTTTAGTAATGTCCGCTGTTAGTGCATACTTATGTAAGCGAAAACGAAAAGAGTTGAGTATAACTCTTCTTGGATGGTTGGACCTACCATCAAAAGTTCATTCAACGCTATTTGAGTTGAAGATCGACTCGAAGCATCAAATACAACACGTAATTTGGTTGTAGTGATCTCGGGCCTTAAAACGCATTGATGCGGAATGAAGTAGTGTGGCTCAATCGAGATCTTATTGTTCGTTGGGCTCATGTGACCCAAGGCTTTATATTCATTCATAAAGTCCAGATACATTTTGCGAAGTTCTGGATCTTTTAATGTCCTTCTCTCCAGGGCCTGAAACCGCCGAACCTCGGTTTCATATGAGTGACCGAGTAACTTACGGTCAGCTTTAAAGGGCATTCTGACTTGAAGCCCTCCTGAAGGCAATACTTGAGTAGTATTAACGAAAAAGTTTTCACACTGTTGTTGCTCTGGTGTGAATTTGATGCCATTTGATTCTGAAGGTAGTTCTTCTAGCGCCCAAAATTTTTGGACTACTGAATCGATTGACGTTAAGTCTTCTTCAGCTTGGCATAATGTGCTATGTAATCTGGGAGGAGAACTTATATTACTGGCGTATTTGCCAGATACAATCCATCCTAAAAGGGTTTTCTGAAGAGTTGGTTGGTTAGGACCATTTTTAATTTGACCAACAGCTAAAAGCTCGAAAAATGTTTCAGCACCCAAAAGGATATCCACTTTTTTTGAATTGTGGAATTCTGGGTCCGCCAATTCAATATTGTGCGGAATTTTCCAGCCATTAACATTGATGTTATGGTCTGGATGATTTGCCGAAATGCATCGCATTACCCAGAATTCCGCCGAAAATTCAAAATTATTTAACCGCGACTTGACAAACGCGCTTAGTTTTGACCCCACTTTTGTATTGGAATTGCCAATTCCTATTACACTTAATGTTTTATGCTGACGTCGAATCCGCAACTTTTGTGCCAAGTCCTCCGTCATAAAGTTGACCTGGGAGCCTGAGTCCAGCAAGGCTCTCGCAGGCAGGTAATCTCCGCAGCTTGTCCTCACTAGAATTACTGCTGTTGCCAACATGACCCGATCCGGCATACTGGCTGTATGCATGGCATGTGTGGTTGATGGTTGCGGATGAGGTACAGCGGGGAAGGACACTGGATACTGGTGCAACAGCGAGTGATGGGATCGATTGCATATGCGGCAACGATCCGCTTTGCATTTGGAAACCGTGTGACCCTTACGCAAACAATTTATGCATAAGGACACCGATTTCACGAACTCGAACCTCTGCTGCACCGGAAGCGCCTTAAAGGTGGGGCAGGCAGTCAAATGGTGATCCCTCGATTTGCACTGTTGGCAAAGAGGCTGCCTCGTATTTGCAGCAACCAGCGCCGATTTGGTCCTGTCCATATGTTGTTGTTTCCCATGATGCGCATTGCTTGTAGGTATGGGCTTCGTCCTAGAGTGTGATGCTCCTTCCGCTGATAGTTGCTGGTATCTCCTATTTAGGGTGGCTTCACAGTCCTTCCACAGTGGCAGTTTGTCATAGTCCAGCGCTTCTTCCCATTTGGATCGGGTGGCAGGGTCAACCTTTGTCATTACAATGTGTATGATTATTGCGTTCGTTATTTGTTTTTCATCGCCCAGCGATAGCAATGAATCATATACCGCGGATACTTCGTCAATCATTGAACGTAGGGAAGGCGCAGAAGGCTTTGGGATTGTTGGCAGCTCCAAAAGTTTAAATATTGTATTGAAAAATATCAAACATTTATTATCATAAACTTTTTTGAGACTTGCCAACGCTTTCGGGTAATTTTCATCCGACATCTGAAACGCTTTAACTGTTCCCAAAGCCTCTCCAGATAGACAATTAACCAAATGGTTAAATTTTTCAATATCTGGGATATTTGGATCGTTATGAACCAAGCTCTCGAACAAACTCATAAAATTTTTGAACTCTGAATATTCTCGCTAAAATTGACTTTATTATGGACTTCGTTTCAACGATCCTCTAACTCCCCTCGGGCCATGTCGTCTTCATCAATTTCTTCAATCTTTGATTGGCACTTCATTAATTTTTCACTATGTGAATTTAATATATCTAGACGACATTCCAATTCGATTGGATATAAAGACATTGTCTTTTCAAGAAGGCCCGTTTTAATGCGCAAAATACTACTCTTCGCAACCGTTCTTTGACGTCTTAACGATTTTAAGTCCGTCAACTCCTTACTTGGAGACAGGCTTGCGAGAGTTGGCTTTGGCTTGCTCATTTTGCGTTGGTTAAATTAAATTTCCGAAAAAAATATTATAAACGTTGGCAACAGATATATTGAGAATCGATAACGAAAACGAAAAAATATATGTATGTCGATTCCCAAATATACGAAAGCCAAACCAATAGCAATAAAATATATTTGGAATCGGTTACGAAAACGAGAAAAAAATAATATCGATTCCCAAGTATACGAAAGCCAAACCGATAAATGCGCAAAATGAGCAATAGCACAAAAAAGTTATTTAATCGGAAAATGTCCGAACGAAAATCGACAAAAATTGCGAAAAAACGACCGATAATTGTAAAAACGGATAGAAAAAATTGCAAAAATATAATAATTTAATTTTCCTATTAAGATTTTTTCACCTTTATTTCAAATAAAGGGCTACCGCAAAATCCCAAAATCCCTTATTCACTTTGAATTGGTATATGTCTGAGCATATATTAAGATATGTATATATGTATATGTTTGTATATTAAATACAAGGCAATACAATAAATCAATGTAACATATGTAAAGTGAAAAGAGAGAGCCAAAAACTGAAAGTGCACTTGTTTTGATGTTTGCTTTTTTTTTGCACTGCTTTCAGTAAATCGCACTCGTTACCTGGTGCGTCGGCTGTTTGCCGGCGCTTACGTCCCTTTGCAGAGAATGCAGCGGCAGCTCATTCCCACGACGGCAGCGGTTTGATGGCAGCAGCGTTTTGATGGTAGCAGCGACGTTGTGGCAGCAGCGGGTTGATTGCAGCAAAGTGTTTGTAGAAGCAACGGATTTGCAATATCGGCACTTTTGCTTTTACCGGTTCTTTTGATTGCGGCACTGGACACGGCACTTTTTCACAACGAACGCTTAGTGGCACTTACGGTTTTAGCGTTTTTTTTTTTTATTATTATCGTTAGACCGGTAATTTAGTAATTATTATTTTTGTCACGAAACTGTTCAAACGCTTTGGTGGAAATTTTTGTAACTCACTGTTGGTGTGTTAACACAGCCTCCGCTTCTTAAGAAGTGCACTTGTCGCGACATGTTGGTGTGAGGTGTCTGGCACTGTCCGTGCGCTATTGTGCGCATAGGCCGTGGACAACGCTGATCTATATGTATTTTTAGTTAACTATGTATTTTGTATAATTTTTTTATGTATATACTTTTTTATATTTTGTCTTTGTATCTTTTATGTAGTTACACTTGTCTTCACTTCACATTACCGATGACCGAAAACCGAACGATTAACAGGCAATTAGAAACGATATGGTTATTAAAACCGAAAACGAAAGTTAAATAAAATATTCTTAGTTCACGCACTAAGTCCCTGCGAGGGCGCCATGAAAATTCTCAAGCGTTTTTGAGAAGCGAAAATGTAAATGCGCGAATAAAACAAGAAGCCTAATTGCTTGTCTCGAAAATAAATTGTGATAATAAATGAAAACGCGTCCGGTCGATTCGATGGTTCTAATACAATAGAATCTTTATTTAATTTCATTTAGTTGCTTAGCCTAAATCTTAAACTAACGGCTTAAACTAGTGGTAATGTTCATATGTATAAAAAAGGGGTAAATATAATTATCTTCAACTTTTCGTTCAATATTGTAATAGATTATGGTAAGTATTAAGGTAAGTGGTAGATTAGTAGTATGAATGCATAATTAAGGTAAGTATACAATAATTTAAATAATTCAATATTTTATAATTTTTTATAATTCATTTTTCTTAATTTTAATTTCAGGGTTAAATATACATATATATCTTGTCGCTTGGCGCACCAATCCACACGAGCTTTTTTTTGAGCGATTGTCAAATTACGGCCAGGTGTTCATGCAATATCGAATGTATGCTGGTGGTAGAGATGAGCGATATTGCGATTTTTAAATCACTGTGATTTCAGTGATTGCTATTTTTAAATTTATATTTATTTTATATTGCTATTCCGGTCGCAACTAAGTCGACGTTCAAACGTCGTTGTTGTTGTTGTAGCGGCAGATTCTGCCAATTTGACACTGTTTGGCCGAATAAAAGTCCGGGTCTGTTCCACTTACCACTTACGTAGGTTTTCCGCCTTTCTTTTCACTACATTTTCGCAAATATTGGAGCGGTTCGGCTACCTGACACTTAGAGCGTATTGCATAGTTCATTTGTATGTTGGTATGATGGTTTCACACATTTCTTAGAAGGAATTACCATTAGTGTGGTTGATAATTTGTTTGTTTAGAATACCCGCTTTTAATATTTTCAAGACCAAATAATTAACGCGAGTTTCCTAATCTTTGGGAAAATATTAAAAACCCGTAATTTTTTTATTCCATCGTTTTTTCTGAAATTAATTAGTTACAATTCTTGTTTTCATCACAAAATGCTTTATATAAGAACGTTACACTCAAAACTTCAAACCGCTATGACGAAAAATAGCATATACGATATATACAATACCCTGAAGAAAGTTGTTACTTTTCTGCTATTTGCTATTGTGATCGTTCGAACTGCTATCGTAAATCACAGGTTCGAACTGCGATCACAGTTTCGAACTGCGATCACAGTTTCGAACTGCGATCGCAATCGCAGTTCACAGAAGCGAACTGCTATTTATAAAAAGTGATCGCAGTTGCGATTTGCGATTTTTCAATCACAGTGAAAAAATCACCGGTAGTGAAATATCGCTCATCACTAGCTAATGGGAGAAATGCATAGGCATGCCTCTATCTGAAGGTATGTTACATGACGGTCTTGCATTATCAGTTCACTTACGGCATCGATGTTTTCTGGCACAACGGCTGTTTTTGGACGACCTTCACGGAATTCGTCTTTGAGCGAGCGTCGGCCACGATTGAATTCGTTGTACTAGTTTTTCACAGTGCTATAGGATGGTGCTTCATAGCCATACAAAGATTTTAGTTCATCGATGCACTCTTGTCGTGATAATCCACGTCGAAAGTTGTGAAAAATGATCGCACGAAAATGTTCACGAGTTAATTCCATTTTTTGGCCGTGATGAATTTTTTAATTCCCTGTAAATAAAACAATTCACGATTAAGTGACAAAACGTTCTGAGTGATGTTATGCTAAAAAATGTCAAACTTTCCAATGGAAATGTCATATAGCAGCCTATGTACTACCGATAATCATATTTCGGGCCCGGCGAAGTCGATCAGCCTTAACCCATTTTGGGATGTTTCCCAAGTGAATGGCAATCAGAGAACTTTCCTCACTTGCGTGAACTTCTACACATAACTCCATCCTCATGAACCACTAAACCTACAACAACCAAACTTACCCAGCTCAAATACTATTATAACTCCTACCGACAATGTAAAAATGGATGTAATCGGAAGATAATTCCAGTCAATCCCTATATAACGGTACTGTTCTAAACTACTGAAAGCGGTATAAGTCCGTAACTAATTACTGCAGATATACTAAATTTCACCTTCTAGATCTTGTTAGAGGGCTTTATAGTGAAAATATTGGTCATAGTGTGAGATACTTAAATTAAATCCTTTCCTGACGATAGTAACATGTGTATCAAAAATGGTTTGAATCGTGTCAATACTTTCCTCAAGCTTTATACTTGCATAAAAATTATTTTAATAATATTTAGTTATCTTAATGAAAATTACAGAACGTGTTTTTACTTATAAAAGTGTATATTTGTGACTAAAGTAGATACATTTGGACGAAAACATGAAACCTATTCCCCCATATACATATCCATTACTAGAATTTTCGAACATCTAACTGATAGTTTACTCCATGTGACTCTTGTCCAACCCAAATGTTTAGGCCATGTTCGTACGGCGGTTCTTCTTTATCACATTTTTTGTTACAAATATGTTCAATAAATATTAATGGAGATTTTTGGGTCAAATTTTTATATTTTTAAGATGTTATCAAATTGTTATATTGATAAGTCATGCGGTCATTTCATTTTGGACGTGCTTCGATTAAAGGAAATTGTCAGCGATTATTGCTTTGTACTTACATACATTTTTGAGCATATTGCTGTATATGTACGAGGGCTGTCCGATAAATAACCGACCTAACAATGACGCACGCGACTTTTTCAAAATTTTTTTTTTATTTTTCTACATAGTCTCCTTGTAACTCCACACACTTCTCCCAGCGATGCTCCCATCTCTGCAACCCTTCCAAATAGTACTTGGCGTCTTTGTTTGCAAAATACGAGTTCACGAAAGAGATTGCCTCCTCATTTGACGAAAATCTCTGGCCGCCGAGCGCAGTTTTAAGTTGAGGAAACAAAAAAAAGTCGCTTGGTGCTAGATCCGGTGAATAAGGTGGATGGTCAAGCAGTTCGAACCGCAATTCGTTGATTTTCGCCATGGCGACTGTTGAGGTGTGAGATGGTGCGTTGTCTTGGTGGAACAAGACTTTCTTTTTTTGCAAATGTGGCCGATTTTTCGAAATTTCTTCCTTTAGCTTGTCCAATAATGATGCATAGTATGCTCCTGTTATAGTTTTTCCTTTTTCAAGATAGTCGATAAAAATAATTCCATGGCTGTCCCAAAAAACACTCGCCATCACTTTCCCAGCCGAATACACAGCTTTAGGTTTTTTTGGGGCTGGTTCCCCCTTTTCAATCCACTGTTTAGATTGGTTTTTTGTTTCGGGCGTATAATGATGAATCCAAGTTTCGTCTACAGTTATCAATCGGCGCCAATACTCGATCTTATTGCCTCTAAACTGAGCCAACAGAGCGCTGGAAATGTTCATGCGCGCACGTTTGTGGTCTAGCGTAAGCAAACGCGGCACCCAACGCGCGGACAGCTTTCTCATGCCCAAATCTTGGTTTAATATGTGACAAACAGTTTCTTTTGACATCTTCATAATCTCAGCTATTTCCCTAGCTTTAATACGGCGGTCGTCTAGTACCAATTGATGAACTTTAGCGATGTTATCGTTAGTGGTTACAATTTTTGGACGCCCAGGACGTTCATCATCATCCAAGCTCTTGCGACCACGTTTAAATTCAGCTGCCCAAAATTTTACGGTGGTAAACGATGGTGCAGAGTCACCATACACAGAGTCCAACTCATCTTTGATTTGTGAAGGCGTATTGCCTTTCAAAAATAAAAATTTAATTACAGCTCGATATTCATTTTTTTCCATTTTGGGGAAATCACCGAAATAGACTCACAAAAACGGCTGTCAATAGATAATTGCGCAAGATAAATTTCTGAAATTTTGGCGAATAGCTATTATAATATGCACAATTTGAAGTAGAAACTTTTTTTTCGGATGTGCCGCTAGCTTCACGTTGAGGTCGGTTATTTATCGGACAGCCCTCGTATACTAGGTATATGTGTGCGTGTACTTTTCTCACTTCTTTAGCAATTCGCCGGTGTTTCATATCGGTAAATGGCTGTATTTGAATTAAAATGCCAAACTGCGGTAAGTTTTGAACTGTTGAAGTGAAATACATCTACGCATGTGTTTTTCTTCATTTGAAAAAATAAACATATTCAGGGTATTCGTTTAAACGTGTAAAAGCCCCGTAAACCTCTTAAGCCGTGTATATTTACGAATGCGTAAAAATCTGGCAGCAACTTATATGGAAATTCATTTAAACACATTACGCACCAATGTTAGTGTGTAAAGAACGCTTGTAAATTTACGATATTGCAAAAGCAACCCTTCCGAACGACCAGCTGATGAATATTATTGTGAAAATTAAAATGGAAAAGGTAAGAATGAAACTCGGAACATGAATTTTATTTAATTGCTGCAATTGTTTTATATCTATATATATAAAAATAAGTCCGTATATGTACGTCGCCGAACTAATCATAAACATGTCGTACGATTTCAACCAAACTTACACACTACGTAGGCAGTGGTCCATACAGAGAACATAAAGTATAGAGAAGGTGCAGGTTCGATGTCGAACATTTTATAGAATTGTGACAGGGAATTCACCTCACAGCCACAGAATTCACGATGTGAAATGTTAACATTTTTAACAGTTCTCCACATATTCAACAAAGAATATGAAGAGAAAGAAATATACATATGTATTTTCGGCATATGATGACATGGCATATATGCCAAAGCAGAAAGCGAAAAATGTGTGCATTATGTTTGTTCTCTGCCTCACTTATCCAAGAATATGAAGAGACATAAATATATCTATGTATGCATGAATGTGAATATGAAGATATAAACATATGCATGCATGCTCCTTATGATCTCCCAACAACAGCATTGTGATATTTTCATGCTTCAATTTTTCAACTTGGGAATCGCAATGTATGCAAATATGTACATATGCTTTTGCGTTTTGCCGTCGGCAATTGAATATTGACATGTAAACATAATTATGATGTGAGTATAATTTTGTACGAATGCATGCGTGTAATATTTATTGTCAATTTGGAATTGCATATTTAATAATTTTCTTTGATTTTTATATAATATACTATACTAATAAATATTTTTGTATTATATTTCCTACTAATAGAAATTAAACTTATCACAACAATATATGTATATGTACCTATGTATGTACATACATACATATTCTATCAAATAAATCTTATGTCTTTGCACATGCTCATATCATAATCTTATTATTTGCTCATATAAATGTACATATGTATGTATGTATACGCATGTGCGCGTTCAGAAATTCAAATCATGATTTTGTCACTTATCAATATATTATACATATGTGCGCGCATTGATCTGCATGTTCATACATTCATATACACTTATATGTACATATGTATATTTGTATATATTGCCGAACAAATAATGCACAAGCATACAAACATACATATGCGTACACATGTGAATATGTCACCAACAAATAATTGAAGCATTGTTCTACAAAAACAACAATTGTCTAGATAGCAAAAGCATGGTAAGTCAATATGGCAGCCGAATTGGCGAAGCCCAAATGTAGTAAATTTTGCAACAAAAACGATTTCATTCATAAACGCAGGCGCATATGCCACAACAGACGCCGTAACATCTCCCGAGCATGCCTTTGCCTACAAGCGTCTTTTCGCGACGATGGCAAAAGCTAAAAATCATAAATTGAACAACTTTCTGATGCTTCTTCACAGAAAGAAGCGTGAAAAGTGGCAATATAGCTCTTGTCGATTTACAATATTTGTCAATTCTAAAATAAGTATTTTTCCGTGGCTCGCAAAAATTTGCGTCGATATGTATGCAAGTTCATACTTATGCATACATATTTATGCTAGATCGTAGACGAAGCTGTTACAGCGGGAAGGGAAGCGGTAACAATCGGCGATCGTTTGTTAGTTTCTTTCGCGTCTCGTCACGTCAGTGCTTCGACAGACTGATGTGCTGAACACATAGAACGCGACAGACTGCAAGCGCCATCTGAATCTGATATTGAAATACACACATTCTTAAGGACACAGTTATTTAGACAGCTGCACAACTACATAACTGTGTCCATAAGAACGTGTGTATTTTAATATTTGACAGATGTCGCTTGCAGTCTGCCCCGCTCTATGTGTTCCGGGCGTGACTCTTTGAGTTTCGGCCATTGATTGTCCGTGACAATGGATATGCGAAAGATGCGTGCGACACTTGTTATTATGAATGTATGTACATATGTATGTATGTGGCTCATATTTGTGTTCGTAAACATACAGACAAATGTGCCAAAGAAATAATACACATATGTATGTATATGCCATAGAAATTCTATTGGTACAAATATGGAAATGATAACGAAATAATGCGAATATGCACATTTCATGAAGGTCATCAATTTTCTTTGAAGAAATGAAGTTCATTTTGCACATCTTCACTTTGTAATAGTGGAAATAAATATAATTTATTTGAAATATTACTTTATTTAAAAATTAAAAAATAAAAATAAAGAGAAATAAAATTAAAATAATTTTCCCGATTTTGTAAAAAAATCAAAATTTTTACCATTTTTCGGAAAACAATGGTTCTTATAACACAAAGTAATCACGCATACATATGTGACAATGGTTCATACAATACAATATAAGCATGCATATGTCACTCAGAGAATGCTTTTTTACATTTTCTGTGTGACTTTGTATATTTTTCTAGAAAGCAATTCTCTTTATTTATTCTCAGTCATTTTACATATATTTCTGCCAGAGAACGGACTCATTTCTGCTAAATAGCAGCGAGAATGGTGAATTCCCTATCGCAATCTTATAAGTTCTGTTAGCCGTCCAATCGAACATCATACAGAATTCAATTTGCACCTTCTCTATACTTTACGTTCTCTGGTCCATACATGGTTTATATGAATTTTGGTTGAAATCCGATAACGCATGTGTGTGCGGTGCGTATGTGAAGTGAGTGTGTTTTTGCCGCAGGCTTTTTTTGTACCGCATACAGCATTCATTAGTATTGAATACATTTTGGTCGTTTGTGCAGAGAACGTAAAGTATAGAGAAGGTGCAAATTGAATTCTGTATGATGGTTCGATTGAGCGGCAACAGAGCTTATAAGATTGTGACACGGAATTTCACCACTCTCGCTGCTATTTAGCAGAAATGAGCATGTCTCTGGCAGAAATATAAGTAAAACGACAGAAAATGAATAAAGAGAATTGCTTTGTAGAAAAATATACAAAGTCACACAGAGATTGTATAAAAGCATTCTTTGAGTCACATATGCATGATGATCTTGTATCATATGAACCATTTTTTTCAGAAAAATTATAAAAATTTTAATTTTTTTACAAAATCGTAATAAATTAGTTAAAAAATAATTTAATTATATTATTATTATACATATTTCAAAAAAGTTATATTTAATTCGTGTATTCCAAAGTGAAGATGTATCAAATGAACTTCATTTCTTCAAAGAAAATTGATGATATTCATGAAATATGCATATTCGCATTATTTCGTTATCATTTCCATATTTGCACCAGTGGAATTTCTATGGCATATACATATGTACATACATATATTATTTCTTTCTCACATTTGTCCGTATGTTTACGAAAGCAAATGCGAGCCACATACATATATACATACATTCATAATAACAAGTGTCGCACGCATCTTTCGTATCTCCGTTGTCACGATGGCGCTTGCAGTCTGTCGCGGTCTATGTGTACAGCACATCAATCTGTCGAAGCACTGTTTTTAGTTTCTCTGGCACTGACGCAACGAGACGCGAAAGAAACTAACACACGATTGTTACCGCTTCCCTTGCCGCTGTAACAGCTTCGCCAACGATCTAGCGAAAATATGTATGCATATGTATGAACTTGCATACATATCGAAGCTGATTTTTGCGAGCCACGGAAAAATACTTATTTTAGAATTGACAAATATTGTAAATCGACAAGAGCTATATTGCCACTTTTCTCGCTTCTTTCTGTGAAGAAGCATCAGAAAGTTGTTCAATTTATGATTTTTAGCTTTTGCCATCGTCGCAAAAAGACGCTTGTAGGCAAAGGCATGCTCGGGGAGATGTTACGGCGTCTGTTTATATGAATGAAGCGAGGTTGCTTGTGGCATATGAGCCTGCGTTTATGAATGAAATCGTTTTTGTTGTAAAATTTACTACATTTGTTCTTCGCTAATTTGGCTGCCATATTGACTTGTGATGCTTCTGCTATTTAGACGATTGTTGTTTTTGTAGAGCAATGCTTCAATTTTTGTTGGTGACATATTCATATGTGTACGCATATGTATGTTTATATGTTTGTGCATTATTTGTTCGGCAGTGTGTACAAATACATATATGTACATACATACATATAAGTATGTACATATGACTGTATGAACATGCAGATCAATGCGCGCACATGTAATATATTGATAAGTGATAAAATCATGACTTGATTTTCTGAACGCGCACATGCGCATACATGCAATCATATGAGCAGATAATAAGATTATGATATGAGCATGTGCAGAGACATAGGATAATATGATGTATGTACATATGTATATGTATATTGTTGTGATAAATTTAATTTCTATTAGTAGGAAATATAATACAAAAATATTTATTAGTATAGTATATTATATAAAAATCAAAGAAAATTATTAAATATGCAAGTCCAAATTGACTATAAATATTACTATGCATGCATTCATACAAAATTATACTCATATCATAATTATGTTTACATGTCAATATTATATTGCCGAGGGCAATTCATACATACATATTTGCATACATTGCGATTCCCAAGTTGACAAATTGAAGCATGTAAATATCACAATGCTGTTGTTGGGAGATCATAAGGAGCATGCATGCATGTGTTTATGTCTTCATCTTCATATTTACATATGCATACATATGTATATTTATGTCTCTTCATATTCTTGGGTATGTGAGACAGAGAACATAATATTTTTTGTACACATTTTTCGCTGTCAAAAATGAAACAAAATATAAACAAGCAAAACGAAATTCCTCACTGGGAGTTTCTTCATATTCTCTTCTTGGGCATACATGCGATGGCATCACATGCCGAAAATACATACATTTATTTCTCTTCATTTTCTCTGTTGAGTATGTGGAGAACTGTTAAAAATGTTAACATTTCACAGCGTGAATTCGTAGCTGTGTGGTGAAATTCTGTCGCAAGCTACAAAATGTTCGCTGTCGAACCTGCACCTTCTCTATGTTTTATGTTCTCTGACAGAACTTATAAGATTGCGATAGGGAATTCACCATTCTCGCTGCTATTTAGCAGAAACGAGTCCGTTCTCTGGCAGAAATATATGTAAAATGACTGAGAATAAATAGAGAGAATTGCTTTCTAGAAAAATATACAAAGTCACACAGAGAATGTAAAAAAGCATTCTCTGAGTGACAAAGATATGCATGCTTATATTGTATTGTATGAACCATTGTCACATATGTATGCGTGATTACTTTGTGTTATAAGAACCATTGTTTTCCGAAAAATGGTAAAAATTTTGATTTTTTTACAAAATCGGGAAAATTATTTTAATTTTATTTCTCTTTATTTTTATTTTTTAATTTTTAAATAAAGTAATATTTCAAATAAATTATATTTATTTCCACTATTACAAAGTGAAGATGTGCAAAATGAACTTCATTTCTTCAAAGAAAATTGATGACCTTCATGAAATGTGCATATTCGCATTATTTCGTTATCATTTCCATATTTGTACCAATAGAATTTCTATGGCATATACATACATATGTGTATTATTTCTTTGGCACATTTGTCTGTATGTTTACGAACACAAATATGAGCCACATACATACATATGTACATACATTCATAATAACAAGTGTCGCACGCATCTTTCGCATATCCATTGTCACGGACAATCAATGGCCGAAACTCAAAGAGTCACGCCCGGAACACATAGAGCGGGGCAGACTGCAAGCGACATCTGTCAAATATTAAAATACACACGTTCTTATGGACACAGTTATGTAGTTGTGCAGCTGTCTAAATAACTGTGTCCTTAAGAATGTGTGTATTTCAATATCAGATTCAGATGGCGCTTGCAGTCTGTCGCGTTCTATGTGTTCAGCACATCAGTCTGTCGAAGCACTGACGTGACGAGACGCGAAAGAAACTAACAAACGATCGCCGATTGTTACCGCTTCCCTTCCCGCTGTAACAGCTTCGTCTACGATCTAGCATAAATATGTATGCATAAGTATGAACTTGCATACATATCGACGCAAATTTTTGCGAGCCACGGAAAAATACTTATTTTAGAATTGACAAATATTGTAAATCGACAAGAGCTATATTGCCACTTTTCTCGCTTCTTTCTGTGAAGAAGCATCAGAAAGTTGTTCAATTTATGATTTTTAGCTTTTGCCATCGTCGCGAAAAGACGCTTGTAGGCAAAGGCATGCTCGGGAGATGTTACGGCGTCTGTTGTGGCATATGCGCCTGCGTTTATGAATGAAATCGTTTTTGTTGCAAAATTTACTACATTTGGGCTTCGCCAATTCGGCTGCCATATTGACTTGCCATGCTTTTGCTATCTAGACAATTGTTGTTTTTGTAGAACAATGCTTCAATTATTTGTTGGTGACATATTCACATGTGTACGCATATGTATGTTTGTATGCTTGTGCATTATTTGTTCGGCAATATATACAAATATACATATGTACATATAAGTGTATATGAATGTATGAACATGCAGATCAATGCGCGCACATATGTATAATATATTGATAAGTGACAAAATCATGATTTGAATTTCTGAACGCGCACATGCGTATACATACATACATATGTACATTTATATGAGCAAATAATAAGATTATGATATGAGCATGTGCAAAGACATAAGATTTATTTGATAGAATATGTATGTATGTACATACATAGGTACATATACATATATTGTTGTGATAAGTTTAATTTCTATTAGTAGGAAATATAATACAAAAATATTTATTAGTATAGTATATTATATAAAAATCAAAGAAAATTATTAAATATGCAATTCCAAATTGACTATAAATATTACACGCATGCCTTCATACAAAATTATACTCACATCATAATTATGTTTACATGTCAATATTCAATTGCCGACGGCAAAACGCAAAATCATATGTACATATTTGCATACATTGCGATTCCCAAGTTGAAAAATTGAAGCATGAAAATATCACAATGCTGTTGTTGGGAGATCATAAGGAGCATGCATGCATATGTTTATATCTTCATATTCACATTCATGCATACATAGATATATTTATGTCTCTTCATATTCTTGGGTAAGTGAGGCAGAGAACATAATGCACACATTTTTCGCTTTCTGCTTTGGCATATATGCCATGTCATCATATGCCGAAAATACATATGTATATTTCTTTCTCTTCATATTCTTTGTTGAATATGTGGAGAACTGTTAAAAATGTTAACATTTCACATCGTGAATTCTGTGGCAGTGAGGTGAATTCCCA
The DNA here is from genome assembly GCF_023373825.1 of Bactrocera dorsalis. NCBI lineage: Eukaryota > Metazoa > Arthropoda > Insecta > Diptera > Tephritidae > Bactrocera > Bactrocera dorsalis. Next base: position 38,965 of record NW_026038107.1, read on the forward strand.
GTCACAATTCTATAAAATGTTCGACATCGAACCTGCACCTTCTCTATACTTTACGTTCTCTGGTTTGTGTATTGGAGACCATTGCACGGAGTGATGCAAATAGCAATTTGTTATCATTTCTCTTTTCTCTTAGAACGTCATTGGTGATTGATCTTATCATAATCGATTTTTGAAAATATTAATTTCTTCGCATTTTTTGGTGAGTATTTTGATAAAAATAAATTAATTTTCGTTATACTTAATCATCGTTTTAATTTGAATATTTTGTTAAACAAAATTAAAAAAAACAATGATTACTGAGATAAAAATCGATTGTTTTGCTAAACAAGTGTTCTGATTGTTACAAGTGACGCAAAATAGATCAAACGAAAGAGAAAATCAATCGCAAGAACAGTGAGAACTAGAGATTGCAAATACAAGGGAACGTGTTGCAAGATCGGGTTCAGATCGTAGGCCGACAAGTATTAATAAAAATGTTCAAAGGCGTGCCGCAAAAATCTATGTTAATGTTGTTTGTTGTTGTTGGTGCTGGATTTAGATATAATCACGCAATTGATTACAGTTTGCATAAGTTTGTGGTTATGCACATAAAATTATGATGCGACAAAATCAGGAAAATCATATTTGGAAATGTCGGAGACTCTTTCATCAATATGTCTTAGACATGTATGCAAAGATAGAAACAAAGCGTTTGAACTGTACTCAATTCAATCAACGGAAGTTGCGATCAGAAGAGTGTACACATCTCCCCGATGCAATCAATAATGATGGAAATGTTGACAATGTTGGACAAGTTGTTATTTTACCAGCAAGTTACACAGGCAGTCCAAGGCACATGCATGAATATGCACAAGATGCCATTTGCTATGTTCGTTTGTATGGTCGACCAGATTTGTTTATTACATTTACATACATGTAATCCACAATGGGACGAAATCAAGCAATATTTATATATCTTCTACAGACCGTCATGACATAACTGGACGAGTATTTAGACAGAAGCTGAAGTCATTGATGGATTTTATTGTTAAACATCAAGTTTTCGGTGAATTCGATGTTGGATGTATTCGGTGGAATGGCAAAAGAGAGGATTACCACATGCCCATATTTTGGTATGGTTAGTCAACAAAATAACAAGCGATCAAATAGATGACATCATCTCAGCAGAAATTCCTGATCAGGAAATCGATTTGTTACAAAAAGTATGATTCATAGACCATGTGGTGTTCTAAATATTAATTGGCCATGTATGAAAGGTGGGTAATGCACGAAGCGGTATCCCAGAGATTTGATTTCCGAGACAATTAATGGAAAAAATGGTTACCCATGGTATCGCCGACGCTCAACAGATGATAATGGCAAATCAATAAATGTACGAGTCAATAATCTAGATATTACAGTTCATAATAGGTGGGTTGTCCCCTTTTCGCCAATACTATCAAAAGCATTCAAATCTCATATCAATGTAGAATATTGCAATTCTGCTAAATCGATTTAATATATCTGCAAGTATGTAAATAAAGGCAGCGACATGGCTGTGTTTGGTGTTGCAGAGAACCGAAATGATGAAATAACACAATATGAAATGGGAAGTGGGTATATCCGCAGCAATGAGGCAGTTTGGAGAATATTATCGTTCCCAATTCATGATCGAAATCCGACAGTTATTCATTTGTCAGTACATTTGCAAAAGGGACAACGTGTATATTTCACAGTTGATACTGCACAGCAATTTGTAGAGCGACCACCATCAATTGTTTCGAATTGTGTCAAAATGATCAATTTGCTAAAACATTGCTTTATTCACAAGTACCAACATATTACACTTGGAATGCATCTGGAAAGAAATGGAACAGACGTAAGCAAGGAAGACCAGTTCAAGGTTATGCTGGCATTTTTGAAAGTGATGTCATTGGACGTCTTTATACAGTGCATCCCAGTCATGCTGAATGTTTTTATTTGCGTCTATTATTGATTCATGTTCGTGGGCCTACATCTTTTTTGAGTTTGAAAAGAGGTAACGGTGTCACACTTTTCGTCAAGCATGTCAGGAATTGCATTTACTGGAAGATGATAATCACTGGGATGCGACACTTAGGGATGCATCAGCAAAAGGTTCTCCTCATCAAATACGAACATTATTTGCTATTATTATTGCAACATGTTTTCCATCTGATCCACTGCAATTATGGGAAAATTTTAAGGATTTTATGTCCGAAGACATTTTGCATCGAATGCGCCGAATTGCAGGAAAGAACTATTTAATTATTACACATGAAATGTTTAATGAGGCATTGATTATCATTGAAGATATTTGTTTGGTAATTGCAAATAAAGCATTGACACAATTGGGTTTGGCAGCTCCAAATCGACCAATGCATGATGCATTCAATCAAGAAATAAACCGTGAAAAACAATATGATTTGAATGAGTTGACCACATTTATAAACTTGAATTTGCGTAAACTGAATCCAGAATAGAGACACGCATGTGATACCATAATGGAATCAGTACGAAACGAAACTGGAGGAATGTTTTTTTTAGAAGCTCCAGGAGGAACTGAACAAAACATTTCTGATTTCCTTGCTATTAGCGACTATAAGATCACAGAGTAATGTAGCATTGGCACTTGCATCATCTGGAATAGCAGCGACGTTATTAGATGGTGGTCGGACAGCCCATTCTGCCCTTAAATTACCACTGAATATGAATGTAAATGAAAATTTTGTTTCCAAAAATTCGGGAATGGACAAAGTCTGCAACAATGCAAATTAAAAGTGTGGAATGAATATACAATGGCCCATAAGAAATCAGTGGAAGCGTTATACAGGACATTGCAAGACTTGCGTAGTAATGATCAACAGATATTTGGTGGCGCTTTGATTCTGTTGGCTGGTGATTTTCGTCAGACATTGCCTGTGATTCCCCGTTCAACACCAGCAGATGAATTAAAAGCATGTTTAAAGTCATCTTATTTATGGAGACATGTAAAAATACTCAATTTGACTACAAATGTGCGAGTACAAATTCAAAACGATCCATTGGCCGACACATTTTCAACTTGCTGTTGATCGTGGAACTGGCTTAATTACTTTACCAGATAGCTTTTGTAATATTGCACCAATAAAAGAAGAATTGGAGTCAAGTGTTTTTCCAAATATTGCAGAAAATTATCGCAATCATAATTGGTTGGCTGAAAGAGCTATACTGGCCGCTAAGAATAAAGACGTTTGTCAAACGAATGCAGACATTTTAACCCATGTTCCTGGCGTGGATGTAACATATCAATCAGTTGGCACGGTTACGAATCAAGACGACGCTGTTAATTATCAGACAGAATTTTTGAATTCATTGGATTTACCCGGATTTCCACCTCATCGTTTACAATTGAAAGTGGGTGCTCCCATTATTATGCTTCGAAATATAAATCAACCACGATTATGCAATGGGACAAGATTAGCGGTTAAAAAGGTTATGAACAATTTGATCGAAGCAACAATTTTAAAGGGGAAGTTTAAAGGTGAAGATGTATTGATTCCACGCATTCCAATGATTCCATCAGATTTACCTTTTGAATTCAAAAGACTACAGTTTCCAGTACGTCTTGCATTTGCTATTACAATAAATAAAGCGCAAGGGCAATCGTTGAAATTCTGTGGAATTGATTTAGAATATCCTTGCTTTTCACACGGCCAGTTATATGTTTCGTGCTCACGTGTTGGCAAGCCTTCAGTTCTCTTTATTTACACAACAACTCATGGCAAAACCAAAAATTTTTCTACGAAAGAGCTCTAAGATAGTTTAAGTGATACATACTCTAAGATTGTAAGAAACTAGAATTAAAAGTTGAATAATAGGGAACAAAACCAACTTTATTAAAAACAAGTGTTATTCTTTTCTTATTTTGTTTTGCTGTGCGAAGCAGGCACCGGGCCCGCTAGTAAAGGGTGATTTTTTAAGAGCTTGATAACTTTTTTAAAAAAAAACGCATAAAATTTGCAAAATCTCATCGGTTCTTTATTTGAAACGTTAGATTGGTTCATGACATTTACTTTTTGAAGATAATTTCATTTAAATGTTGACCGCGGCTGCGTCTTAGGTGGTCCATTCGGAAAGTCCAATTTTGGGCAACTTTTTCGAGCATTTCGGCCGGAATAGCCCGAATTTCTTCGGAAATGTTGTCTTCCAAAGCTGGAATAGTTGCTGGCTTATTTCTGTAGACTTTAGACTTGACGTAGCCCCACAAAAAATAGTCTAAAGGCGTTAAATCGCATGATCTTGGTGGCCAACTTACGGGTCCATTTCTTGAGATGAATTGTTGTCCGAAGTTTTCCCTCAAAATGGCCATAGAATCGCGAGCTGTGTGGCATGTAGCGCCATCTTGTTGAAACCACATGTCAACCAAGTTCAGTTCTTCCATTTTTGGCAACAAAAAGTTTGTTAGCATCGAACGATAGCGATCGCCATTCACCGTAACGTTGCGTCCAACAGCATCTTTGAAAAAATACGGTCCAATGATTCCACCAGCGTACAAACCACACCAAACAGTGCATTTTTCGGGATGCATGGGCAGTTCTTGAACGGCTTCTGGTTGCTCTTCACCCCAAATGCGGCAATTTTGCTTATTTACGTAGCCATTCAACCAGAAATGAGCCTCATCGCTGAACAAAATTTGTCGATAAACACATTTCGAACCGAACACTGATTTTGGTAATAAAATTCAATGATTTGCAAGCGTTGCTCGTTAGTAAGTCTATTCATGATGAAATGTCAAAGCATACTGAGCATCTTTCTCTTTGACACCATGTCTGAAATCCCACGTGATCTGTCAAATACTATTGCATGAAAATCCTAACCTCAAAAAAATCACCCGTTATATAATAAAGTCATACATGCATTATTACATACCTATGTATGTATATAAATCTTTAATTAATGTAGGTGTGGTAAGATATATACATATGTATGTACATACATACATATTTATTTACAGGTCAGGTCTTTAAAAGTTTTGATAACATGTTAAAAGGCCAAGCGGTCGCACATATTCACGTATGTAATTAAGTGTGTATGTAAACAAAAAGAAACATTCGCATAATGTTTGTAAATTTGTCTACCCACTTTGTAGGTAAATGTCGCTCATTTGCTGCAAAGACCGGCATAAGTCAAAAAATCGATTCTCCAGAAAACGCGTTTAAAGTTTTCAACTGACTACAACCTTACACGGTGACTCCAACCTTACACCTCTTCTCAAGCGGATCATATAAGAGGTATTCATATGAATTTTTCACTCAACATGAAGTATGATATAACGAACAATTCGGCAGCATTAACTCAAAAATCACGTTTTTTGATTTATGCCGGTCTTGCAGCAAATTAGCGATGTGTACACTTATTGCTTCATACGAAATCTTCGTTTCACGGGCAACCAATGGCTGAAGCTTAAGTTTTTTCAAAGAGTCAATGTGTCGAAGGGCTGACGTGACAACAAAGCATCACAACATTGTTTTGTTGGTAGAAAATCCGAGCAGTGCCGAAAACACAAACGAACGATCGCCAATTGCCACTACTTCCCTTGCCGCCGCTGTAGCAGCTTCTCGAACAAACCAGCGTAGATATGTATGTTTGTGTATCAGCTTGCATACATATCGACGTAGATTTTTGCAAGCCGCGTAAAAATATTTTTTACATTCCTTGACAAATACAGTAAGTCCCGGTTATGTGCCACTATCCAAGATACAGATGTTTGTGGTTTGTAAAAATAAAAATATAATATGGTACATAAGCGATTGCGGATACTTAACCGAGTCGTGCTTAAAACAACAGTTTGAATGTATTTCAAACAAGTAAGGAAGGGCTAACTTCGGGTGTCACCGAACATTTTATACTCTCGCATAATAAAGTGATAATCGAGATTTCATTATCCGTCATTTACATATTTTTTTTATTTTGCTGTAAAATTAATTAGAATTAAATTCTGAGAGATTTACCGATATTTTCGTACATGTCATCAGGGTGTTAAGGAAATATTATATACCGAATTTCATTGAAATCGGTGAAGTAGTTCCTGAGAAATGGTTTTTGGTCCATAAGTGGGCGACGCCACGCGCATTTTCAATTTCTAAAAAAAGCCTGGGTGCAGCTTCCTTCTGCCATTTCTTCTGCAAAATTTTGTGTTTCTGACGTTTTTTGTTAGTCGGTTAACGCACTTTTAGTGATTTTCAACATAACCTTTGTATGGGAGGTGGACGTGGTTATTATCCGATTTCTTCCATTTTGAACTGTGCCTGAAGGAAACGGCTCTATAGAGTTTGGTTGACATAGCTATAGTAGTTTCCGAGATATGTACAAAAAACTTAGTAGGGGGCGGGGCCACACCCACTTTTCCAAAAAAATTACTTCCAAATATGCTCCTCCCTAATGCGATCCTTTGCTCCAAATTCCATTTTAATATCTTTATTTATGGCTTAGTTATAACACTTTATACACGCCATTTTGTGGGCGTGGCAGTGGGCCGATTTTGCCCATCTTCGAACTTAACCTTCTTATGGAGCCAAGAAATACGTGTACCAAGTTTCATCATGATATCTCAATTTTTACTCAAGTTACAGCTTGCACGGACGGACGGACAGAGAGACGTCCGGATTTCACCTCTACTCGTCACCCTGATCACTTTGGTATATAAAACCCTATATCTGACTCTTTTAGTTTTAGGACTTACAAACAACCGTAATGTAAACAAAACTATAATACTCTCTTTAGCAACTTTGTTGCGAGAGTATAAAAACAAACCGTAAGAAGCTCCAATATATAGGCAGTTAAAAGGGAGGATTTTCATTTAAGCGGAGTACTACTTAACCGGGAATCACTGCACACATAAATCAGAGGAATATTGAATATTTTTTTGCGGGGTTGGCACTTTTTCTTTCTCATACAAATATCAGAAATTGTTAAATTTATGATTTTTAGTTTTTGCCATCGTCGCGAAAAGACGCTTGTAGGCAAAGGCGTGCTCGGGGAGATGTAATGGTGTCTACTTTTATGAATGAAGCGAGTTTGCCTGTTGAAAGTGCGCTTGCGTTAATGAATGAAAATATTGTTGTTGTGTGTTTTTCTACAAATTTGTGCATCGACTATTTGGCTGCCATATTGACTGGTGACGCTGCTGATGCTATATTAGACGATTGCTGTTTTTTTAGAACAATATTTCTACTTTTTGCGGGTGACATATCTGCATGTGAACGCACATAAGTATGTATGTTGTGTATATATTTGTGAGGGAATGCCATACGCACCTATTTACATGTGTACGCATATAAGTATGTATGATGCTATTTGAAACAATTCTTGTTTTTGTAAAGCAATGTTTGTAGTTTTTGTGGGTGACATATTTACATGTGTACGCATATTTGTATGTTGGTGTGTATACACTTTATTTGTTTGGCAATGCAATGGCATATGCATATGTATGTACATATAGAGCAGTGCGCGCACACTTTTTACTGATAAATGATAATATTACGATTTGAATTTGAATTCTACCTACATAAGTATGTATGTAACTGTGTGCTAATATCTAGATGCATATGAAAATTTAAATGATGAAATGTGATTTACATATGATATTGTTGTAATATATAATATTAAGTGTTTAAGGGTCAAGGACGTAGCCAGGTAGGTGCAGGGGTGGGCAGCTGATCCACCCCCCCGCACCTACAGATTGAAAAATTATTGAGGTAATTGAAAACGATCGTAGCAATGCAGAGCAAGTAACGAACCGAACCGAAGTACCGCGTTTAGCTGTAAAACAAAAACATAGAAGCAATCCTCCATCAAACAACGAAGATGAGTACTGGCGACGCTGTATTGTGATTCCCTATCTTGACTCCTTAACAGCTTAACTCCAGCATTTGCACTATCTCGGTTGCATCCATTGTATATGCTCAAAAGTTTAATTGAAGCCGTTTTTGAAAACTCGAAACTATTCGAATAGCATTACGATTTAGATGTCAGCAATGAATTGAAACTTTGGTACAATTTATGGAAAAAAAAATTTATCAGAAATGGAATTAAGAGAAATTGAAGTTGTTGAATTGATCAAACAGGCAGATGAATTTTACCCTTAAATTCGAAAAGGTCTCAAAATATTGGGCCTAATCATTGAATCCGTTTCGATCGAAATATGGTTCGATATGATCGAAAAAATTTGCGTTGAAATCATTGAAACCGTATCGAAAATAAAATTTTCGATCGAAGTGAACTCACTTACCGACTTGATAAAATGCTTTCCGCGGCACATAGATGTCGCTAATTTCGAAATCATTGATACCGCAATATCGAAAATTTGTGTCGAAATCAATCCGTTGGTGAGCGCGTTGCGGAATTATTACAAAAATGGATAATTTGTAAGTATTTTTAAAAACAATTGCTAATGACGCAATCATTTATATTTTAAATTGATATTTTAGAGATAAGAGACAAAAACACACCAACAAAAAACAATTTGAAGTGTTAGTAAGTGAAATGAAGCTGCACCCCGACATAGCGAAAGGATTTTCGCAAAGAGCACCAGGCGAATTGAATCATTTTTGGGAAGAAATTTCAAACAAATTAAACGCAGTAGGTCCCCCAATCAAGGACAGAACTGGATGGAAGAAGGTATGAAAAATCACCATTTGTATATTATCGGAATTAAGCTACCTAAGTTATAGGTTTGGACAGATTTCAAGTTTGCGACGAAGAAAAAAAAGGTCAAAAATGCAAAGCAAATTTCAGGAACAGGAGGTGGGCCCTTCAGCCAAATTTCTTTAAGTGCACTGGAAGAGGAAGTGAGTGTTATTCTATCACTCAATGCATCAGTGGAGGGATTAAAGGGCATTACAAGTTTTGGATGCTCAAAAGAAAATATTCCGGAAGAAATACCAACAACAAGTACTCCCCGCAAAAGACCGGTTGAGTCAATTTATTCCCAGCCTGACATTGACTTGATTGAAACGTCATATATGACTCCTGGCCAGACCATAGAATCTAATGCAGATGCTGATGTGTTCTGTACCCCACATAAAAAGAGTAAAATAAACAAAATGGGTCTTCTTACAGAACAAATAAATATTCAAAAAAAGATGGAGGAAAATGTATCTAAATTGTTAGCCACGCTCATTAAACTTCAAAAAGACTATATCCAAGAACAGTCCGACACAAACAGGTGGCTTAGGAAACTAAGTGAAAATGAGAAGGATAAATTGAAAGAAATGAAGCGACATAATGCTGTCATGGAAAAAATAGCCTTTGATAAATTGGAAACCAAAAAAAAAATTCTAGAACTGGAACTTGAACATTTAAATAATCCATAAGTTTTTATTATGAATTCAAAATATTTACATTTTAATAAATTTTTACGTTTTTTAACTTACTTTTAATAAAAATGAACTCAACATATTTAGTTATATATGAACTTATACTAAAATATATCTAAAAAAGTTTCTCTTTGGCTAAATGAGCACCTGACCCCCCTCTCAAAATAATACATCTACACCCCACAATACACACCATACTCAACACATCATCTTCTCATCGCATACACACCATACTCAACACATCATCTTCTCATCGTATACACACCATACTCAACACAACATCTTCTCATCGCACACACACCAACTCCACACATCATCCTCTCATCGCACACACACCAACTCCACACGTCATCATTTCATCCCACACACACCAACGCATCACGAATTCAACACTCATGAGGACACCGCACAAAAAATAACAAAAGGGACCGACGGACTAGGCGCCACTCTCTGTCAATTACGAACCGCGCGCATATACGCATCGTTTTGCCATCTTGTCGATTTTCCTCCTTCGCTTTCGTCTACAATTTAACGGGTGAGTCCGCGGGTTTGATACCCATGAGTGTATGGTACCGTAGTGAAATTTTATATATGGTTCTTCGAGCCGTACCGGACGGCACTATTGGTAACGGAATAATATATATATCGGTCACGGTGACGCGTTAAAAGTGTGAAAAAATTTGAAAAAAAAAAAATATCGGTCACGGTGGCGCGAAAACCAAATAACATAAAAGTGAAAAAAACCAAATAACATAAAAGTGCAAAAAAAACCAAATAACATAAATGTGCAAAAAACCAAATAACATAAAAGTGCAAAAAACCAACACAACACCAGCAACAAAAGGACTGGAGAACTGGAGAAGCAGAAAACCAAGGACAGACACAAACGAAGCAAAGCACAAGCACTGGCATACACACACGCACACGCACAAGACCCACACATCGGATACGTACATACGTACACTCATATCGTCCCCAAAAGCCCCTGGCGGAATACAAAGTGAGTTGTATCGTTTCCTTTCATTTTTTATACTATATATATGTATTTGTACAAATGAGCATCCTCCCCCGACCTCAACACACACACTACATTACCACACCACATCGTTTCAAAACTTACATCACTAACACGCAACCTTCACCACATCACACCACATCGACTCAAACCTACATCACTAACACGCAACTTTCACCACAGTACGCTTACAACCCACATCCTACACTACTCGTGAGAGCATTTACACACCGACATCTACACACATCAGCACACATGTACACCAACACTCATCACATCATCCGATTCAGCACCAACGGGATCCAGGAAGGACCGATAAACAGATCGACTCGCTCAGTTCGTTTGCGATATTAACAGCGATCGGTTTGTGACTATTTTTCTGCGCGTCCCGTTTCCAATCCGCCATCATCCGAATCCACGCCGCAATTTAATTTATCAGTTTTTATATTAATGATTATTATATAATCATCACGAGTCGTTTTGTGCTTTTTCTTGGCAATAAAAATCGGTTGGTGTCACCCGGACACAAGAATCACACCCCCTCGATAAATTGGGTTATTTTATTTCATTTTCTTGCGCTACTGACGGTATTGGTGGTATAAAATCAAAAGGGTGAGTGCAAAGATTTCCATGGTCCTTCGAACCAACAGAAAGGCACATTGGTTAAAACAGTGAAGTGATTAAAACAGTGAAGTGGTTAAAACAGTGAAGTGCAGTGACACAACAAATTTAAACAAAAAGGTGCATATGTGAGTGACAGTAAAACACCAAAAAAAAAAAAAAAAAAAAAAATACATATATAAAACATACATACAACAACACGAAAAAAAGAGTTAAATTAAAAGTGCGGTGAACTTAAAGTGCAACAGTGCATACAAGTTCAAAACAAAAGAAAAAAAAGGGAAACAACAGTGAAATTAAATACAAGACCAATAACTTCAAAAACAACACAACAATTAGACCTTTACTAATAAAAACGGGCGCGACACTTAAATAATCAAAAACTAAAATAAGTTAAATCAATACAACAAATAACGCACTGGAATAGCGGAGAAGAAGCGGCTCAACAATAGGAGGAAGAGCAGAACACACGCACACCCGATTTTCTATCAGAACTCCCCAAAATCCCCTGAGGGAACATAAAGTGAGTGTATCCATTTCACTTTTAATTTATCATTATATATGTATATATGTTTGTAGCGTTGCAACCAACGGTCAGCAGAATAAAACTGATAGCAATTAAATCCGTTTAATAAAAACGGTTACTGAAAGCTCGGCGGTAAATTCAAGTACCGATATAAACGCAATACAATACGGTTAATAATATATACTATACATATGTATCCCCAATATACATATATATATATATAACCAATTAAATTATTGTTCTTTGCCTTTAAAACTTACATTCGTGTATACAAATACACACTTTTCAAAAAAAAAAAAACAAATTTTTTCAAGTATTTACTTCCTAACATTCTGGCAATACCGCTTCGGCTTATTAACTGTGAGAGGGATACTTGCAAATGCAATACCGCTTCGGATTATTAAGCCGTGAGAGGGATAAATGCAAATTATACGGACAATACCGCTTCTGCTTATTAAGCTGTGAGAGGGATTGCTTCCGAAAAAGTTAGCAAAGGCATAAAGAAGAATAAAGCATAAAAAGCACAAATACAATCATACATATATACATATCCGCAAACGCAATACATAGCCAAAAGCAAACTTATATATACATATATTATATATTATTTGACACTCTCGCTTTCGCATATTTACATAAACGCGATTACGTTAACGCAAATTATATTTATATATTGCCGTATATCTTTCAATGCCTGTATACCTATAGACATAGGACACAATTATACAATACAGAGAAGAAAAATAAATGAACAGTGCGGTAAATAAGAACAATATTTGGGAAACAAAGTAAATAGTTCGCATACTACATACCTTTGTACATACATACATACATATATTGAAAGTCCAATTTGGCGATTTCCGAGCATTTTCTTGTTCATTGTCAAAAAAGAACAAGCATAATTGCATATTTCATTTAACGCATATTATATGCACATAACATCCACACGTATGTACAAAGGGTATTAACCTTGTGTTCAGTGCGCGCTGATACAAGGGCATACGGATAAAGCCATAAAAAATATTTTTTCCGATATCAAAAAAAAAAAAAAAAACACGCAAGTAAATACGCGAGCAATAAAAGCTTACATTCTTTTTCGGAAATAACAGCTCTTCTTTATTGAAAAGAGCTTTCGGTTATACATATTTTAATAATCCAATTTTTCAGAAATAAACAACTCTTATTTATTAAAAAGAGTTTTCGGGAACAAATCTTTCTATTATAATAAAATATCCTTATATTTTATTAACTCAAATTTTTCTGAATGAGCACAGATTCAAAAGAATCTAAAGCAGAATTCTTAAGAATTCCAAAAATGATTACTGATGAGAAAAGCCCATGTACACCTGCTGAAGCTACACGCTCAAAGCAAGGTGCTACAAAGCAAAAAAGGGGGAGGGACATCTCGTATATTAAATTCATTTCTGAGAGTGACAGCTTGATTAAATACTGCACTCGATTTGCATCTTCACCGATTCAGGACAACTCTGAATCGGTACTAGAAATAAAAAATAAACCTATTGACAATTTTTGGACACGCCTCCAAGCTGCATACGACGCAATAGTAGAAACTGATGATTCAGATCTACCTGAAAATTTTAAATCTTCGGCTTACGCCAAATACGAAAATTGCTTAGACCGCTATGAAGACACAAAAGCAATAATCTCAGATCAATTAAAACTTATTAAGTCAATTTCACCTACTCTCCACAGTAGAGTAGAGTTACCACAATTACAAGCCCAAGAGGCAAGTTCAGGCATTCATCTCAAAGTGCCAGCGTGTGATACGGAAATATTTCATGGAGGTTATGAACAATGGCCGTCCTTCCGGGACATGTTTACAGCCGTGTACATAAACCATCCGAAATTATCACAAGCGCAAAAACTGTATCACCTCCGATACAAAACTAAAGGTCAAGCAGGCGTAATAGTCAAGCAGTTTGCATTGAATGACGATAATTTTAATTTAGCTTGGGAAGCTTTAAGACAAAGATACGAAAATGAGAGAATATTAGTTGACAAGCAAGTAACGATACTTATGAACTTGCCTAAAATTCAAAGAGAAACCAGTGAAGAATTCATGAAACTAGAATCCACTGTTTCAAATTGTTTGTCGGTTCTATCGACACAAAATATTCCCACTCACAATTGGGATCCTATTCTGGTAAACATATGTACCGCCGCATTACCAGAAAAATCATTACTTTTGTGGGAGCAATCGCTCTCATCAAGAAGAAAATGCCCAACGTGGCAGCAGATGAAAGATTTCTTAACTACCCAATACGAAATTGCGGAAAGGGTAGACAAAAAAGTAGTCAGAACTAAAAACGTTCAACAAGACTTAAGTCGAAGCTTCAATAGACCCCAAGCTGGAAGCAACAACAATTTAAACAGAAGCTTTTTCAAAACACAATCGTTCACATCTGAACAAAATAAATTCACGTCATGCGAACTATGTTCTGGAGGGCATAAGTTAAAAGCTTGCGACAAATTTAAAAAAATGAATGTCACTGAAAGGAACAACTTTGTCAGGTCAAAAAGACTCTGTACAAACTGCTTGTCCCACTCACACAATCTCAATACTTGCGAAAGCAAATTTAATTGCGTATATTGCCACAAAAGGCATCACTCTATGTTACATCTCAATAACTTTCCCAACACATCTCATAGCAGCGCTTTTTCAAAAAAAGCCACGGGTTTAGTTGCCACAGCAACTCCCGAAACAAAAGAAAATTGCCAAGAAACACCATGTTGTTCAAAGGCATTAAAAACTCAAACGCTACACAGCGAAAATCATAGTAGAGTACTACTACCCACAGCAGTTGTCTCCATCGAACATCGAGGAGAACTGTTCAAACTAAGAGCCCTTATAGACCAAGGATCGCAACGATCATTCATAGCGTCTAGGGCACAAAATAGGCTAAAACTGCCAACAAAACATGCCAACTATGAAATTACGGGAATGGGCGGACGAGTAGTACAAAACTCAAGTAAAATCTGCCCCATTACCCTAATTTCCCCCAAAGCGGATAAGCGCATTCAAGCAAATGCTATTGTCTTACCGCAACTAACAAACATGCTTCCAAGCTATCAAATAAATAGCAAGCATTGGGATAAAATTTCACACCTGACACTGGCAGATCCCAACTGCAACACGCCAGCTCAGATAGACATCTTAATAGGCAGCGACCTTATACCGCAAATCATATTAGAAGATGTTGAAAAAATTTCGAAAACACTACTGGCGCAAAATACCATTTTCGGATGGGTCCTAAGTGGACTAGTTGCGGAACCAGTCACAGCCATGACAACTCAAGTTGAGGAAATCTCAAACGAGTACCTCAATTCACAATTGAGAAAGTTTTGGGAGTTAGAAGAACTCCCCCCCATTTCAATTACAACACCAGAAGATCAGTATTGTGAAGACTTTTACAAAGCCACAACTACTCGATCAGCTAATGGTCGGTATGTCGTACGACTACCAATAAAACAACAATTTCCAGACACACTCGCCTTGGGTCACTCTCGCACCTCTGCAATACAGCAGTTTTTAAGTATGGAGAAAAACTTACTTAGAAAAGGTGAGCTTAAACAAGTTTATGATGGTGTCGTGGAAGAATACCTTCATTTAGATCACATGGAGGAAGTAAGCTCATGTGAAAAAATCATAAGAGGCAAATATTACTCTTTCTACTTGCCACATCATGCAGTAGTAAAGCCTGAGAAGAAAACAACAAAAGTTCGAGGACCCACACTCCAACCAGATTTAATGCTCCTCATATTGAACTGGCGTATATACAAATACGTATTCAACGGGGATGTCGAAAAAATGTATCGACAAATACTGGTTCATAAAGATCATCAAGATTTTCAGCGGATTATTTTCCGAAAATCTGCCAATAGTCCACTACGCGACTTTAAATTGAAAACAGTTACTTTTGGCGTAAACTGTGCCCCATATCTAGCCATTCGTACACTACACGAACTGGCAGAAGACACAAAGCCAGAATTTCCACTGGCAACACAAGTCTTAAAAACGCAAACGTATGTAGACGATATCCTGTCTGGAAGCCACAGTCTTCCACAAGCATACGAGACCTTATCACAGGTAATAAATGCCCTCAATACCGCAGGGTTTACTTTAAAAAAAATTACTGCCAATCACCCAAATATTTTAAAAAATATTCCTAAAGACCATTTGTTGGATACTAATTTCCTTATATTTGAAAAGGATAGTACAACAAAAACACTAGGCATCCAATGGAATGCGATATCGGACCAGTTTTCATACACGACTGAGTCCATATCCGCATTATCCGCCGTTACAAAACGCCAAATTCTCTCCTCGGTGGCAAAACTTTTTGACCCCGCAGGATGGCTTTCGCCAATTATGATACAAGCGAAAATCTTGATCCAAGAATTATGGCTAGACGGAACCGACTGGGACGAACAAGTGAAACCTCTTCGCTTAGAAAAATGGTCCCAGTTCGCTAATAATTTGAACGACATCTCGAAGATACAAATTCCACGGTGGGTAAACTATTCCCCCGAAAACAAAGTGGAACTACACGGTTTCTGCGACGCCTCTGAAAAGGCATATTGTGCCACTATTTATGTGCGCACACAAAGCGATATTGCAACCACAAGCCACTTATTAGCGGCAAAAGCAAAAGTTGCGCCTCTAAAAACGATAAGTCTACCACGACTTGAACTCTGTGGCGCTCTGCTACTAGCAAAGCTAGCTTCAATGGTGCAGACCCACTTAAATATGGCGAAATACAGATTATATTTATGGTCCGATTCCGAGATAGTTCTAGCCTGGTTAGAAAAACCACCACATGCGTGGAAAACTTATATTTCTAACCGAACATCTGAAATACTTGACCTAGTAGGATCAGCCACTTGGCGTCACGTAGCCAGTGCTGACAATCCTGCTGATCTAGGTACAAGAGGATGCAAGCCTCTGCATCTTGCCACCTCCACCCTCTGGTGGAATGGCCCCCGATGGTTAACAGAATCTCCCGATTCTTGGCCACAATCGCCCATGCGCAACATACTTGCCCCAGAAAGTCGTAAAATCGACACTTATCATGCAACACTGGATGACACTGACATCCTTGAACGATTTTCATCGTTTCCCCGAGCCCTCCGGGTAGTTGCCTATATTCTCAAGTTTTTAGAGCGGCTCAAACTTAAAGTTAAAGGAGCAACTTATCTCCATTGCGATAAATTGACGCACCAAGACTTACAAAAAGCAAAGGTCGCTCTTATCGCTGCAACCCAAACGCGCTACTTCAGCCGCGATGTAGAATTACTAAGAGAATCGAAGCCTATCGATAAAAAGAGCTCACTCTTAGTCCTAAACCCATTTCTAGATTCGAAGGGTTTACTTCGTGCGAATGGTCGGCTTGCTAATTCAAGCCTAACGTACAATGAACGCCACCCTATAATCATCCCAGAGAGGTGTCCGTTTGCCACGTTATTTATTAGATATATCCACACACTAATGCTCCATGCCGAACATCGCCTCATGCAACATATGGTCCGCCAAGAGCTGTACATACCCCGACTGAAGCCCCAAATAAAAAAGTGCATTTTCATGTGCAAAATCTGCACTATGCATAAGCAGAAAATGCGATCGCAGATTATGGCAGCACTTCCACCTGAACGCTGCAATTTTGCTCTGCCGTTCACCACTACAGGTGTAGATTTTGCTGGGCCTTTTATGATAAAGGCATCCATGTTAAGGTCTCCTACCCTCATGAAAGGCTATGTGGCTGTTTTTGTCTGTTTCACGACAAAAGCAGTGCACCTAGAGCTATGTACCAGTCTGACAACGGAGGCTTTTCTCGCGGCATTTGCTCGCTTCGTCGGAAGACGTGGCTTTCCATCCAAAATCATGAGCGATAATGGCAAAACATTTATTGGAGCTCAACGAGCCACAGAAAAACAGTTTGTCGATTTCTTTAAACAAGTATCACCTGACATCGTACAAAAGTACGCACCCCAAGGTATCAATTGGCAGTTTATCCCCCCAAGCGCTCCACATATGGGTGGCTTATGGGAATCTGCCGTAAAAAGCTTCAAATCTCATTTTAAAAAGATAGCTGGCAACCACAAATTTAATTTCGAAGAATTCACGACCCTCTTAATTAGAATTGAAGCCGTTCTTAATTCACGGCCTCTCGCTGCACTCTCGCAAGATCCCTCAGACTTTACTGCCCTCACGCCAGGGCATTTTCTTAAAGGAGCGCCCATTCTGGCCACACCTGAGCCAGGCGTGGAGTCGCTTTCCTTATTAAACCGTTGGGAAAGAATTAAAATTCTCCATCATGACTTCAGTCGTCGATGGAAAGATGATTATTTAAAGGACCTCCACAGAAGGTACCGATGGAAAACAACAGAAAATGCGCCTAAGCTTGGAGATTGTGTCTTGATCAATGACGATTGTCTCCCCCCCACCGAATGGCGGCTTGGCCGCATAGAGAAGCTCTACTACGGCTCCGATGGTCATATTCGCGTAGTCGATCTCCGTACACAAACGGGAACGCTAACCAGGCCGGTCGTTAAGCTATGCTTTTTGCCAACCGCGGATAAAACCGAAAAGTAAACCGAAAATAACGTACCGTAACTAATAAACAAAGAAACGAAAAATAAATAATGATAAAATGCTCCAATATCAATAACTAGCAACAAAAACCAAGAAAAGAGAGTCGATCCACATGACGACTCACTCGTGCCACATTTCGTGGCACCAATGCCTATATGAATATATATGTATGTATATGTTAACTAAAATAAAATCTTTTAACAGATAACAATGGATGCCGAGATGCCAACTGCGCCCACGCCCACAATACGTTCGGCAGTTACTGTTCCGCGCTCGAAGACTGCACCAGTCGCAGCGCCGCGAACCACCATCGCCCCCGCAGCTCCCCGAACAGTTTTCAACGGCTCCACAAAACGACACGCGAACAACGGCTCCGGAACCACCTCAACTCGAATGCGCCCTATGTCGCCGTCGTCATCGGTTGCCTCGCTGTGGCATCTTTAAGGGGATGACCCCGCAGCAGCGCCAGCAGATCGCTCAGGCACATGGGCATTGTCTGAACTGTCTGGCGCCCACCCATCGTACGCAGGAGTGCACAACGGGCTACCAGTGCCAAGTGTGCATGGGTCACCACCATACGCTGCTACACCGCACCGGCGTACTCGATGGCGGACGTCGTAATGCTCCTCGCAGCCGTAATGCCATCAGAGGACCCCAGCGATCGCAACCACGCAGGCCGGCCTACCCTACGGAGAACTCCCGTTCCTGGCGTCACCGCTCTCCTACACCGAACCGGAGGCGCCAGCCGAGGCCGCAATCTCGTCGATCCACCGGCCTCAGCAACGTGGTAGCCACGTTACAACGGCTTCAGAGGCTACTAGGCTAGACACTCGCCTAGGGGGGCCAGGATGTACAAATGAGCATCCTCCCCCGACCTCAACACACACACTACATTACCACACCACATCGTTTCAAAACTTACATCACTAACACGCAACCTTCACCACATCACACCACATCGACTCAAACCTACATCACTAACACGCAACTTTCACCACAGTACGCTTACAACCCACATCCTACACTACTCGTGAGAGCATTTACACACCGACATCTACACACATCTACACACATCAGCACACATGTACACCAACACTCATCACATCATCCGATTCAGCACCAACGGGATCCAGGAAGGACCGATAAACAGATCGACTCGCTCAGTTCGTTTGCGATATTAACAGCGATCGGTTTGTGACTATTTTTCTGCGCGTCCCGTTTCCAATCCGCCATCATCCGAATCCACGCCGCAATTTAATTTATCAGTTTTTATATTAATGATTATTATATAATCATCACGAGTCGTTTTGTGCTTTTTCTTGGCAATAAAAATCGGTTGGTGTCACCCGGACACAAGAATCACACCCCCTCGATAAATTGGGTTATTTTATTTCATTTTCTTGCGCTACTGACGGTATTGGTGGTATAAAATCAAAAGGGTGAGTGCAAAGATTTCCAGGGGGGTTAGCAAAACATGATAGTTTTAAAAATTAAATATTCAAAACGCATACTTAAACAGTCACCAGCAAGGATTGCAGAGGGTGGTGAATACATGAGAAAAAAAACTGATCCTTTGTGAGAAACTAAGCTTGAAATGAAATCTGCGCAATTTTAGCAAGCAAACACGTCCCACCAACTCAGCAAATAACCAAAGCAAGTGGCATACAATAACATATCCAATATAATGATTCTATATATACATATCGAATTGTTCAATATGCTTGTGATATGCAGACGTAATCGAGCGCTTAACCTCCCTACAACACACGAAATTGGAGCATGCCACACAATATGGCTGGCAAATAATTAATATCAGCAGAGCCAAAAAAAAGCGGCGAAGGGGTAAGAATAACAGAAACGACAGGACGACAGCTGGGCAAAGCAAAAACCGCAATCATACACTTTGTCGCACACCCACAGCACATACCACAACACACACACTCCACTTACATACAGATATGTGTACATATGTATGTATTGGGGAACAGCATTGTCCAGTGCTGGACAAGCGTGGCATTTGGCGCTTGAGCGATTGTAGCTTTGCCAACTTTGGAGTAGTTTCAAGGCAAACAAATTGTTACACGCATATTCACAGCAATTTTTATGTTACAGGCAAGTGTGTGTTGCGTGAGAGTTTGTGTGTGAATTATGACGCGTGACATTTTGTCGTGCCATGTAATTGTTGTTGGCTATGTGCGATGTGTTTGCTGCATCACAATTGCCACATAGCCGTTGCAATATTTTGCCACAACAACAGCAATAGAGCATTTCCTTTCTTCATTGAATTCCAGCGTTGCAAAATTGTCTGCAGGCAGCAGTAGGCAGGCAGCAGCGGAGTCATCATCATCAACATTAACCTCGTAAACGTGCGCAGTTGCGTTGATGGCCAGCATCAGCACAGCGAGCGCTGCAAACCGAAGCAGCGTAGCAACCGAAGCGTCCGGCAATCAGACAAATGCGTGCAAATATGTGCGCTGAGCATGCTTGCAATTTCTCCGTTCGTCGCAGGGGTTGCATTTTAACACAACAACAGCCACGAATGGACAGTTGCGAGCCAAAAAAAAACAAAGAACATAAAATTGTATGATATTTCATTGTCAAAAATATTGTTGGCAATAACTATTATTTTAGTTGTAGTTTGCTGTTTGTTTGTTATTTGTTGTTGGCGCCAACAAATATGCTGTTGGCTGTAATTTTTGGTAAAGGAAATTAAAAAAATAGTATAAGAAAAGCATTTCCGGCAGGCTGACATGCAAATCCGTGCCTGCTGCCAATGCAAAAGTACACCAATGTCCGTATAACCGCAACCTTTCAATGCGAAGTAACGCGTATACTTCCACAGTCCACTGCTAACTGCAGCCAGATAAGCTGTAATGCCATTGGCAACTTACTTTTCATACGCAGCTTGAGCTGCAAGTGCAACAACCCCCCTCATGTCAACTGTATGTTACACGAAAGCTAAAGGCAGTGAGTAAAGTGGGCAACTACGCAGTTGGAGTTGCAGGTTATGTCATGAAACAACGCTTGCTGTCACCTGATTAACATGTCTATCTATATGTCGCACTTTACTACGGCGCTTCATGGCAGTGTACTCACTGTGGTGCAATTAATTTGGCCAGTTTGATTTTAGTTTTGCAAAAGGCTATTTAACTTCGTATTTTCATAGCGTACCCTCACCTAGCCTTTAAGCTTGGTGCATAGAGTGAGCGAAATGTTGGAGAAGGGTCCGCGAATTTGATTGATAAACGAAAAAGATAACAAATAAAACTCGTAGATTCATAGAACACTATTTTTGTGTAATAAAAATTTAAAAAAAAGAAACTTGGATTTTTATAATTTTTCATCTAAATTTTGAGGTTATGTGAAAAAGTTGTGATACAAAATTTTTAGATACATATTTTTATTACATGCAAGTTTGCCATATTACTTATTTCTATAGGACTCGTAGTTTCTTCAGAAATCATAATATATCGTGTTTAACTCTTATTCAACTAGGTTGTCTTCCTTCTTCCGATCTCAGCTCGCCCATAAATTAATTTTCCGCTCATTTTTATGGTTTCATCTTTCATTTGCAATTGGTGGCAATCTATTATATTATTATTTTTTAATTATCTACCCTGGATTCTTTCACAAAGCCCGAGATAAAAATTCGATACTTCTCTTGCTCACTCCCGGAATAAATTATTGAATTTAAAACTTTCTTAAAGCTCTAAACTATCCCAAATCCCTAGCTTGCTAGACTGGTACTCAGAGCAAGATCATAACCTTTGGAAGATCATTTCTAGTATATTTATAAAGGGGAAATTTAAAGATTGAGGGACCCATACTTGATTAATGCGACTACTACAAGAACTTTTCGAGCCTTAGATAGATAATTAAATGAGGTAATGCACCGCGACCTAGGGTCTATTGTGCCCTTGCATTTGGAAAAATTTCACAATCTTATATTAAGGTGTAGAATCCATTTTTTAGTACATATACATTAAGCACTCGATACCAAGTAGGCGTAAAAATATGAACTATACATATTTATGCTAATTAGCCTTTTTGAGGTTATTGGAGTTGTCATATAGCCATAACGACAGTGTATTTGGAAAAATTTCACAATCTTATATTAAGGTGTAGAATCGATTTTTTAGTACATATGCACTAAGCAATCAATACCAAGTTGCGTAAAAATATGAACTATACATATTTATGCTAATTAACCGTTTTGAGGTTATTGGAGTTGTCATATAGCCATAACGACAGTGTATTTGGAAAAATTTCACAATCTTATATTAAGGTGTAGAATCGATTTTTTAGTACATATGCACTAAGAAATCGATACCCAGTTTCGTAAAAATATGAACTATACATATTTATGCTAATTAACCGTTTTGAGGTTATTGGAGATGTCATATAGCCATAACGACAGTATATTTGGAAAAATTTCACAATCTTATATTAAGGTGTAGAATCGATTTTTTAGTACATATGCACTAAGCAATCGATACCAAGTTGCGTAAAAATATGAACTATACATATTTATGCTAATTAGCTGTTTTGAGGTTATTGGAGATGTCATATAGCCATAACGACAGTGTATTTGGAAAAATTTCACAATCTTATATTAAGGTGTAGAATCGATTTTTTAGTACATATGCACTAAGCAATCGATACCAAGTTGCGTAAAAATATGAACTATATATATTTATGCTAATTAACCGTTTTGAGGTTATTGGAGTTGTCATATAGCCATAACGACAGTGTATTTGGAAAAATTTCACAATCTTATATTAAGGTGTAGAATCGATTTTTTAGTACATATGCACTAAGCAATCGATACCAAGTTGCGTAAAAATATGAACTATACATATTTATGCTAATTAGATTAGCCGTTTTGAGGTTATTGGAGTTGTCATATAGCCGTAACGACAGTGTATTTGGAAAAATTTCACAATCTTATATTAAGGTGTAGAATCGATTTTTTAGTACATATGCACTAAGCAATCGATACCAAGTTGCGTAAAAATATGAACTATACATATTTATGCTAATTAGCTGTTTTGAGGTTATTGGAGATGTCATATAGCCATAACGACAGTGTATTTGGAAAAATTTCACAATCTTATATTAAGGTGTAGAATCGATTTTTTAGTACATATGCACTAAGCAATCGATACCAAGTTGCGTAAAAATATGAACTATACATATTTATGCTAATTAGCTGTTTTGAGGTTATTGGAGATGTCATATAGCCATAACGACAGTGTATTTGGAAAAATTTCACAATCTTATATTAAGGTGTAGAATCGATTTTTTAGTACATATGCACTAAGCAATCGAAACCAAGTTGCGTAAAAATATGAACTATACATATTTATGCTAATTAACCGTTTTGAGGTTATTGGAGATGTCATATAGCCGTAACGACAGTGTATTTGGAAAAATTTCACAATCTTATATTAAGGTGTAGAATCGATTTTGTAGTACATATGCACTAAGCAATCGATACCAAGTTGCGTAAAAATATGAACTATACATATTTATGCTAATTAGCTGTTTTGAGGTTATTGGAGTTGTCATATAGCCATAACGACAGTGTATTTGTAAAAATTTCGCAATCTTATATTAAGGTGTAGAATCGATGTTTTAGTACATATGCACTAAGTAATCGATACCAAGCTGCGTAAAAATATGAACTATACATATTTATGCTAATTAACCGTTTTGAGGTTATTGGAGTTGTCATATAGCCATAACGACAGTGTATTTGGAAAAATTTCACAATCTTATATTAAGGTGTAGAATCGATTTTTTAGTACATATGCACTAAGCAATCGATACCAAGTTGCGAAAATATATGAACTATACATGTTTATGTTAATTAGGTTAATTAGCCTTTTTGAAGTTATTGGAGATGTCATATAGCCATAACGACAGTGTATTTGGAAAAATTTCACAATCTTATATTAAGGTGTAGAATCGATTTTTTAGTACATATGCACTAAGCAATCGATACCAAGTTGCGTAAAAATATGAACTATACATATTTATGCTAATTAGCTGTTTTGAGGTTATTGGAGATGTCATATAGCCGTAACGACAGTGTATTTGGAAAAATTTCACAATCTTATATTAAGGTGTAGAATCCATTTTTTAGTACATATGCACTAAGCAATCGATACCAAGTTGCGTAAAAATATGAACTATACATATTTATGCTAATTAACCGTTTTGAGGTTATTGGAGTTGTCATATAGCCATAACGACAGTGTATTTGGAAAAATTTCACAATCTTATATTAAGGTGTAGAATCGATTTTTTAGTACATATGCACTAAGCAATCGATACCAAGTTGCGTAAAAATATGAACTATACATATTTATGCTAATTAGCTGTTTTGAGGTTATTGGAGATGTCATATAGCCATAACGACAGTGTATTTGGAAAAATTTCACAATCTTATATTAAGGTGTAGAATCGATTTTTTAGTACATATGCACTAAGAAATCGATACCAAGTTGCGTAAAAATATGAACTATACATATTTATGCTAATTAGCCGTTTTGAGGTTATTGGAGTTGTCATATAGCCATAACGACAGTGTATTTGGAAAAATTTCACAATCTTATATTAAGGTGTAGAATCCATTTTTTAGTACATATGCACTAAGCAATCGATACCAAGTTGCGTAAAAATATGAACTATACATATTTATGCTAATTAACCGTTTTGAGGTTATTGGAGTTGTCATATAGCCATAACGACAGTGTATTTGGAAAAATTTCACAATCTTATATTAAGGTGTAGAATCGATTTTTTAGTACATATGCTCTAAGCAATCGATACCAAGTTGCGTAAAAATATGAACTATACATATTTATGCTAATTAGCTGTTTTGAGGTTATTGGAGATGTCATATAGCCATAACGACAGTGTATTTGGAAAAATTTCACAATCTTATATTAAGGTGTAGAATCGATTTTTTAGTACATATGCACTAAGCAATCGATACCAAGTTGCGTAAAAATATGAACTATACATATTTATGCTAATTAACCGTTTTGAGGTTATTGGAGATGTCATATAGCCGTAACGACAGTGTGTTTGGAAAAATTTCACAATCTTATATTAAGGTGTAGAATCCATTTTTTAGTACATGTACACTACGCAGTCGATACCAAGTTGCGTAAAAATATGAACTATACATATTTATGCTAATTAACCGTTTTGAGGTTATTGAAGTTGTCATATAGCCATAACGACAGTGTATTTGGAAAAATTTCACAATCTTATATTAAGGTGTAGAATCCATTTTTTAGTACAGATACACTAAGCAATCTACACCAAGCTGCGTAAAAATATGAACTTTACATGTTTATGTTAATTAGGTTAATTAGCCTTTTTGAAGTTATTGGAGATGTCATATAGCCGTAACGACAGTGTATTTGGAAAAATTTCACAATCTTATATTAAGGTGTAGAATCGATTTTGTATTACGTATGCACTAACTGTACATATTTATGCTAATTAGCTGTTTTGACGTTTTTGGAGATGTCATATAGCCGTAACGACAGTGTATTTGCAAAAATTTCACAATCTTATGTTAAGGTCTAGAATCCATTTTTTAGTACATATACATTAAGCACTCGATACCAAGTTGCGTAAAAATATGAACTGTACATATTTATGCTAATTAGCTGTTTTGAGGTTTTTGGAGGTGTTATATAGCCATAACGACAGTGTGTTTGGAAAAATTTCACAATCTTATATTAAGGTGTATAATCGATTTTTTAGTACATATGCACTTAGCAATCGATACCAAGTTGCGTAAAAATATGAACTATACATATTTATGCTAATTAACCGTTTTGAGGTTATTGGAGATGTCATATAGCCATAACGACAGTGTAATTGGAAAAATTTCACAATCTTATATTAAGGTGTAGAATCGATTTTTTAGTACATATGTACTAAGCAACCGATACCAAGTTGCGTAAAAATATGAACTATACATATTTATGCTAATTAGTAGCCGTTTTGAGGTTATTGGAGATGTCATATAGCCGTAACGACAGTGTATTTGGAAAAATTTCACAATCTTATATTAAGGTGTAGAATCGATTTTTTAGTACACATGCATTAAGCAATCGATACCAAGTTGCGTAAAAATATGAACTTTACATATTTATGCTAATTAGCTGTTTTGACGTTATTGGAGATGTCATATAGCCATAACGACAGTGTATTTGGAAAAATTTCACAATCTTATATTAAGGTGTAGAATCCCTTTTTTTAGTACATATGGAGTAAGAAATCGATACCAAGTTACGTAAAAATATGGACTATACATATTTATGCTAATTAGCTGTTTTGAGGTTATTGGAGTTGTCATATAGCCATAACGACAGTGTATTTGGAAAAATTTCACAATCTTATATTAAGGTGTAGAATCCATTTTTTAGTACATATGCACTAAGCAATCGATACCAAGTTGCGTAAAAATATGAACTATACATATTTATGCTAATTAGCTGTTTTGAGGTTATTGGAGATGTCATATAGCCATAACGACAGTGTATTTGGAAAAATTTCACAATCTTATATTAAGGCGTAGAATCGATTTTTTAGTACATATGCACTAAGCAATCGATACCAAGTTGCGTAAAAATATGAACTATACATATTTATGCTAATTAGCTGTTTTGAGGTTATTGGAGTTGCCATATAGCCATAACGACAGTGTATTTGGAAAAATTTCACAATCTTATATTAAGGTGTAGAATCGATTTTTTAGTACATATGCACTAAGCAATCGATACCAAGTTGCGTAAAAATATGAACTATACATATTTATGCTAATTAACCGTTTTGAGGTTATTGGAGTTGTCATATAGCCATAACGACAGTGTATTTGGAAAAATTTCACAATCTTATATTAAGGTGTAGAATCGATTTTTTAGTACATATGCACTAAGCAATCGATACCAAGTTGCGTAAAAATATGAACTATACATATTTATGCTAATTAGCTGTTTTGAGGTTATTGGAGATGTCATATAGCCATAACGACAGTGTATTTGGAAAAATTTCACAATCTTATATTAAGGTGTAGAATCGATTTTTTAGTACATATGCACTAAGCAATAGATACCAAGTTGCGTAAAAATATGAACTAAACATATTTATGCTAATTAACCGTTTTGAGGTTATTGGAGATGTCATATAGCCATAACGACAGTGTATTTGGAAAAATTTCACAATATTATATTAAGGTGTAGAATCGATTTTTTAGTCCATATGCACTAAGCAATCGATACCAAGTTGCGTAAAAATATGAACTATACATATTTATGTTAATTAGCCGTTTTGAGGTTATTGGAGTTGTCATATAGCCATAACGACAGTGTATTTGGAAAAATTTCACAATCTTATATTAAGGTGTAGAATCGATTTTGTAGTACATATGCACTAAGCAATCGATACCAAGTTGCGTAAAAATATGAACTATACATATTTATGCTAATTAACCGTTTTGAGGTTATTGGAGTTGTCATATAGCCATAACGACAGTGTATTTGGAAAAATTTCACAATCTTATATTAAGGTGTAGAATCGATTTTTTAGTACATATGCAGTAAGCAATCGATACCAAGTTGCGTAAAAATATGAACTATACATATTTATGCTAATTAACCGTTTTGAGGTTATTGGAGATGTCATATAGCCATAACGACAGTGTATTTGGAAAAATTTCACAATCTTATATTAAGGTGTAGAATCGATTTTTTAGTACATATGCACTAAGCAATCGATACCAAGTTGCGTAAAAATATGAACTATACATATTTATGCTAATTAACCGTTTTGAGGTTATTGGAGTTGTCATATAGCCATAACGACAGTGTATTTGGAAAAATTTCACAATCTTATATTAAGGTGTAGAATCGATTTTTTAGTACATATGCACTAAGCAATCGATACCAAGTTGCGTAAAAATATGAACTATACATATTTATGCTTATTAGCCGTTTTGAGGTTATTGGAGATGTCATATAGCCATAACGACAGTGTATTTGGAAAAATTTCGCAATCTTATATTAAGGCGTAGAATCGATTTTTTAGTACATATGCACTAAGCAATCGATACCAAGTTGCGTAAAAATATGAACTATACATATTTATGCTAATTAGCTGTTTTGAGGTTATTGGAGATGTCATATAGCCGTAACGACAGTGTATTTGGAAAAATTTCACAATCTTATATTAAGGTGTAGAATCGATTTTTTAGTCCATATGCACTAAACAATCGATACCAAGTTGCGTAAAAATATGAACTATACATATTTATGCTAATTAGCTGTTTTGAGGTTATTGGAGTTGTCATATAGCCATAACGACAGTGTATTTGGAAAAATTTCACAATCTTATATTAAGGTGTAGAATCGATTTTTTAGTACATATGCACTAAGCAATCGATACCAAGTTGCGTAAAAATATGAACTATACATATTTATGCTAATAAGCCGTTTTGAGGTTATTGGAGTTGTCATATAGCCATAACGACAGTGCGTTTGGAAAAATTTCGCAATCTTATATTAAGGTGTAGAATCGATTTTTTAGTACATATGCACTAAGCAATCGATACCAAGTTGCGTAAAAATATGAACTATACATATTTATGCTAATTAGCTGTTTTGAGGTTATTGGAGATGTCATATAGCCATAACGACAGTGTATTTGGAAAAATTTCACAATCTTATATTAAGGTGTAGAATCGATTTTTTAGTACATATGCACTTAGCAATCGATACCAAGTTGCGTAAAAATATGAACTATACATATTTATGCTAATTAACCGTTTTGAGGTTATTGGAGTTGTCATATAGCCATAACGACAGTGTATTTGGAAAAATTTCACAATCTTATATTAAGGTGTAGAATCGATTTTTTAGAACATATGCACTAAGTAACCGATACCAAGTTGCGTAAAAATATGAACTATACATATTTATGCTGATTAGCTGTTTTGAGGTTATTGGAGTTTTCATATAGCCATAACGACAGTGTATTTGAAAAAATTTCACAATCTTATATTAAGGTGTAGAATCGATTTTATAGTACATATGCACTAAGCAATCTATACCAAGTTGCGTAAAAATATTAACTATACATATTTATGCTAATTAACCGTTTTGAGGTTATTGGAGTTGTCATATAGCCATAACGACAGTGTATTTGGAAAAATTTCACAATCTTATATTAAGGTGTAGAATCGATTTTTTAGTACATATGCACTAAGCAATCGATACCAAGTTGCGTAAAAATATGAACTGTACATATTTATGCTAATTAACCGTTTTGAGGTTATTGGAGTTGTCATATAGCCATAACGACAGTGTATTTGGAAAAATTTCACAATCTTATATTAAGGTGTAGAATCGATTTTTTAGTACATATGCACTAAGCAATCGATACCAAGTTGCGTAAAAATATGAACTATACATATTTATGATAATTAGCTGTTTTGAGGTTATTGGAGTTGTCATATAGCCATAACGACAGTGTATTTGGAAAAATTTCACAATCTTATATTAAGGTGTAGAATCGATTTTTTAGTACATATGCACTAAGTAATCGATACCAAGTTGCGTAAAAATATGAACTATACATATTTATGCTAATTAACCGTTTTGAGGTTATTGGAGTTGTCATATAGCCATAACGACAGTGTATTTGGAAAAATTTCACAATCTTATATTAAGGTGTAGAATCGATTTTTTAGTACATATGCACTAAGCAATCTATACCAAGTTGCGTAAAAATATGAACAATACATATTTATTCTAATTAGCTGTTTTGAGGTTATTGGAGATGTCATATAGCCATAACGACAGTGTATTTGGAAAAATTTCACAATCTTATATTAAGGTGTAGAATCGATTTTTTAGTACATATGCACTAAGCAATCGATACCAAGTTGCGTAAAAATATGAACTATACATATTTATGCTAATTAACCGTTTTGAGGTTATTGGAGATGTCATATAGCCATAACGACAGTGAATTTGGAAAAATTTCACAATCTTATATTAAGGTGTAGAATCGATTTTTTAGTACATATGCACTAAGCAATCTACACCAAGTTGCGTAAAAATATGAACTATACATATTTATGCTAATTAGCCGTTTTGAGGTTATTGGAGTTGTCATATAGCCATAACGGCAGTGTATTTGGAAAAATTTCACAATCTTTTATTAAGGTGTAGAATCGATTTTTTAGTACATATGCACTAAGTAATCGATATCAAGCTGCGTAAAAATACGAACTATACATATTTATGCTAATTAAACGTTTTGAGGTTATTGGAGATGTCATATAGCCATAACGACAGTGCATTTGGAAAAATTTCACAATCTTATATTAAGGTGTGGAATCGATTTTTTAGTACATATGCACTAAGCAATCGATACCAAGTTGCGTAAAAATATGAACTATACATATTTATGATAATTAACCGTTTTGAGGTTATTGGAGTTGTGATAAAGCCATAAAGACAGTAAATTTGGAAAAATTTCACAATCTTATATTAAGGTGTAGAATCGATTTTTTAGTACATATGCACTAATTAATCGATACTGAGTTGCGTAAAATTATGAACTATACATATTTATGTTAATTAGCCTTTTTGAGGTTATTGGAGTTGTCATATAGCCATAACGACAGTGTATTTCAAAATATTTGACAATCTTATATTAAGGTGTAGAATCGATTTTTTAGTACATATGCACTAAGCAATCGATACCAAGTTGCGTAAAAGTATGAACTATACATATTTATGCTAATTAGGTGTTTTGCGGTTATTGGGGATGTCATATAGCCATAACGACAGTGTATTTGGAAAAACTTCACAATCTTATATTAAGGTGTAGAATCGATTTTTTAGTACATATGCACTAAGCAATAGATACCAAGTTGCGTAAAAATATGAACTATACATATTTATGCTAATTAGCTGTTTTGAGGTTATTGGAGATGTCATATAGCCATAACGACAGTGTATTTGGAAAAATTTCACAATCTTATATTAAGGCGTAGAATCGATTTTTTAGTACATATGCACTAAGTAATCGATACTGAGTTGCGTAAAAATATGAACTATACATATTTATGCTAATTAGCTGTTTTGAGGTTATTGGAGTTGTCATATAGCCATAACGACAGTGTATTTGGAAAAATTTCACAATCTTATATTAAGGTGTAGAATCGATTTTTTAGTACATATGCACTAAGCAATCGATACCAAGTTGCGTAAAAATATGAACTATACATATTTATGCTAATTAACCGTTTTGAGGTTATTGGAGATGTCATATAGCCATAACGACAGTGTATTTGGAAAAATTTCACAATCTTATATTAAGGTGTAGAATCGATTTTTTAGTACATATGCACTTAGCAATCGATACCAAGTTGCGTAAAAATATGAACTATACATATTTATGCTAATTAGCTGTTTTGAGGTTATTGGAGATGTCATATAGCCATAACGACAGTGTATTTGGAAAAATTTCACAATCTTATATTAAGGTGTAGAATCGATTTTTTAGTACATATGCACTACGCAATCGATACCAAGTTGCGTAAAAATATGAACTATACATATTTATGCTAATTAACCGTTTTGAGGTTATTGGAGTTGTCATATAGCCATAACGACAGTGTATTTGGAAAAATTTCACAATCTTATATTAAGGTGTAGAATCGATTTTTTAGTACATATGCACTTAGCAATCGATACCAAGTTGCGTAAAAATATGAACTATACATATTTATGCTAATTAGCCGTTTTGAGGTTATTGGAGTTGTCATATAGCCATAACGACAGTGTATTTGGAAAAATTTCACAATCTTATATTAAGGTGTAGAATCGATTTTTTAGTACATATGCACTTAGCAATCGATACCAAGTTGCGTAAAAATATGAACTATACATATTTATGCTAATTAACCGTTTTGAGGTTATTGGAGTTGTCATATAGCCATAACGACAGTGTATTTGGAAAAATTTCACAATCTTATATTAAGGTGTAGAATCGATTTTTTAGTACATATACATTAAGCAATCGATACCAAGTTGCGTAAAAATATGAACTATACATATTTATGCTAATTAAAAGTTATGAGGTTATTGGAGATGTCATATAGCCATAACGACAGTGTATTTGGAAAAATTTCACAATCTTATATCAAGATGTAGAATCGAT
Source organism: Bactrocera dorsalis (assembly GCF_023373825.1). Lineage (NCBI taxonomy): Eukaryota > Metazoa > Arthropoda > Insecta > Diptera > Tephritidae > Bactrocera > Bactrocera dorsalis. Next base: position 71,346 of record NW_026038107.1, read on the forward strand.
TTTTTAGTCCATTTGCATTAAGCAATCGATACCAAGTTGCGTAAAAATATGAACTATACAAATTTATGCTAATTAGCCGTTTTGAGGTTATTGGAGTTGTCATATAGCCATAACGACAGTGTATTTGGAAAAATTTCACAATCTTATATTAAGGTGTAGAATCGATTTTTTAGTACACATGCACTAAGCAATCGATACCAAGTTGCGTAAAAATATGAACTATACATATTTATGCTAATTAGCTGTTTTGAGGTTATTGGAGTTGTCATATAGCCATAACGACAGTGTATTTGGAAAAATTTCACAATCTTATATTAAGGTGTAGAATCGATTTTTTAGTACATATGCACTTAGCAATCGATACCAAGTTGCGTAAAAATATGAACTATACATATTTATGCTAATTAACCGTTTTGAGGTTATTGGAGTTGTCATATAGCCATAACGACAGTGTATTTGGAAAAATTTCACAATCTTATATTAAGGTGTAGAATCGATTTTTTAGTACATATGCACTAAGCAATCTATACCAAGTTGCGTAAAAATATGAACTATACATATTTATGCTAATTAAGCCGTTTTGAGGTTATTGGAGATGTCATATAGCCATAACGACAGTGCATTTGGAAAAATTTCACAATCTTATATTAAGGTGTAGAATCGATTTTTTAGTACATATGCACTAAGCAATCGATACCAAGTTGCGTAAAAATATGAACTATACATATTTATGCTAATTAGCTGTTTTGAGGTTATTGGAGATGTCATATAGCCGTAACGACAGTGTATTTGGAAAATTTCACAATCTTATATTAAGGTGTAGAATCCATTTTTTAGTACATATGCACTAAGCAATCGATACCAAGTTGCGTAAAAATATGAACTATACATATTTATGCTAATTAACCGTTTTGAGGTTATTGGAGTTGTCATATAGCCATAACGACAGTGTATTTGGAAAAATTTCACAATCTTATATTAAGGTGTAGAATCGATTTTTTAGTACATATGCACTAAGCAATCGATACCAAGTTGCGTAAAAATATGAACTATACATATTTATGCTAATTAGCTGTTTTGAGGTTATTGGAGATGTCATATAGCCATAACGACAGTGTATTTGGAAAAATTTCACAATCTTATATTAAGGTGTAGAATCGATTTTTTAGTACATATGCACTTAGCAATCGATACCAAGTTGCGTAAAAATATGAACTATACATATTTATGCTAATTAGCTGTTTTGAGGTTATTGGAGTTGTCATATAGCCATAACGACAGTGTATTTGGAAAAATTTCACAATCTTATATTAAGGTGTAGAATCGATTTTGTAGTACATATGCACTAAGCAATCGATACCAAGTTGCGTAAAAATATGAACTATACATATTTATGCTAATTAACCGTTTTGAGGTTATTGGAGTTGTCATATAGCCATAACGACAGTGTATTTGGAAAAATTTCACAATCTTATATTAAGGTGTAGAATCGATTTTTTAGTACATATGCACTAAGCAATCGATACTAAGTTGCGTAAAAATATGAACTATACATATTTATGCTAATTAGCTGTTTTGAGGTTATTGGAGTTGTCATATAGCCATAACGACAGTGTATTTGGAAAAATTTCACAATCTTATATTAAGGTGTAGAATCGATTTTTTAGTACATATGCACTTAGCAATCGATACCAAGTTGCGTAAAAATATGAACTATACATATTTATGCTAATTAGCTGTTTTGAGGTTATTGGAGATGTCATATAGCCGTAACGACAGTGTATTTGGAAAAATTTCACAATCTTATATTAAGGTGTAGAATCGATTTTTTAGTACATATGCACTAAGCAATCGATACCAAGTTGCGTAAAAATATGAACTATACATATTTATGCTAATTAACCGTTTCGAGGTTATTGGAGATGTCATATAGCCATAACGACAGTGTATTTGGAAAAATTTCACAATCTTATATTAAGGTGTAGAATCGATTTTTTAGTACATATGCACTAAGCAATCGATACCAAGTTGCGTAAAAATATGAACTATAAATATTTATGCTAATTAACCGTTTTGAGGTTATTGGAGTTGTCATATAGCCATAACGACAGTGTATTTGGAAAAATTTCACAATCTTATATTAAGGTGTAGAATCGATTTTTTAGTACATATGCACTAAGCAATCGATACCAAGTTGCGTAAAAATATGAACTATACATATTTATGCTAATTAGCCGTTTTGAGGTTATTGGAGATGTCATATAGCCGTAACGACAGTGTATTTGGAAAAATTTCACAATCTTATATTAAGGTGTAGAATCGATTTTGTAGTACATATGCACTAAGCAATCGATACCAAGTTGCGTAAAAATATGAACTATACATATTTATGCTAATTAGCTGTTTTGAGGTTATTGGAGATGTCATATAGCCGTAACGACAGTGTATTTGGAAAAATTTCACAATCTTATATTAAGGTGTAGAATCGATTTTTTAGTACATATGCATTAACCACTCGATACCAAGTTGCGTAAAAATATGAACTATACATATTTATGCTAATTAGCTGTTTTGAGGTTATTGGAGTTGTCATATAGCCATAACGACAGTGTATTTGGAAAAATTTCACAATCTTATATTAAGGTGTAGAATCGATTTTTTAGTACATATGCACTAAGCAATCGATACCAAGTTGCGTAAAAATATGAACTATACATATTTATGCTAATTAACCGTTTTGAGGTTATTGGAGTTGTCATATAGCCATAACGACAGTGTATTTGGAAAAATTTCACAATCTTATATTAAGGTGTAGAATCGATTTTTTAGTACATATGCACTAAGTAACCGATACCAAGTTGCGTAAAAATATGAACTATACATATTTATGCTAATTAACCGTTTTGAGGTTATTGGAGTTGTCTTATAGCCATAACGACAGTGTATTTGGAAAAATTTCACAATCTTATATTAAGGTGTAGAATCGATTTTTTAGTACATATGCACTAAGTAACCGATACCAAGTTGCGTAAAAATATGAACTATACATATTTATGCTAATTAGCTGTTTTGAGGTTATTGGAGTTGTCATATAGCCATAACGACAGTTTATTTGGAAAAAATTCACAATCTTATATTAAGGTGTAGAATCGATTTTTTAGTACATATGCACTAAGTAACCGATACCAAGTTGCGTAAAAATATGAACTATACATATTTATGCTAATTAACCGTTTTGAGGTTATTGGAGTTTACATAAAAAATTTCACAATCTTATATTAAGTTGTAGAATCGATTTTGTAGTACATATGCACTAAGTAGCCGATACCAAGTTGCGTAAAAATATGAACTATACATATTTATGATAATTAGCTGTTTTGAGGTTATTGGAGTTGTCATATAGCCATAACGACAGTGTATTTGGAAAAATTTCACAATCTTATATTAAGGTGTAGAATCGATTTTTTAAAACATATGCACTAAGTAATCGATACCAAGTTGCGTAAAAATATGAACTATACATATTTATGCTAATTAACCGTTTTGAGGTTATTGGAGTTGTCTTATAGCCATAACGACAGTGTATTTGGAAAAATTTCACAATCTTATATTAAGGTGTAGAATCCATTTTTTAGTACATATGCACTAAGCAATCGATACCAAGTTGCGTAAAAATATGAACTATACATATTTATGCTAATTAACCGTTTTGAGGTTATTGGAGATGTCATATAGCCATAACGACAGTGTATTTGGAAAAATTTCACAATCTTATATTAAGGTGTAGAATCGATTTTTTAGTACAGATGCACTAAGCAATCTATACCAAGTTGCGTAAAAATATGAACTATACATATTTATGCTAATTAACCGTTTTGAGGTTATTGGAGTTGTCATATAGCCATAACGACAGTGTATTTGGAAAAATTTCACAATCTTATATTAAGATGTAGAATCGATTTTTTAGTACAGATGCACTAAGCAATCGATACCAAGTTTCGTAAAAATATGAACTATACATATTTATGCTTATTAGCCGTTTTGAGGTTTTTGGAGATGTCATATAGCCATAACGACAGTGTATTTGGAAAAATTTCACAATCTTATATTAAGGTGTAGAATCGATTTTTTAGTACATATGCACTAAGAAATCGATACCAAGTTGCGTAAAAATATGAACTATACATATTTATGCTAATTAGCTGTTTTGAGGTTTTTGGAGATGTCATATAGCCGTAACGACAGTGTATTTGGAAAAATTTCACAATCTTATATTAAGGTGTAGAATCGATTTTTTAGTACATATGCACTAAGCAATCGATACCAAGTTGCGTAAAAATATGAACTATACATATTTATGCTAATTAGCTGTTTTGAGGTTATTGGAGTTGTCATATAGCCATAACGACAGTGTATTTGGAAAAATTTCACAATCTTATATTAAGGTGTAGAATCGATTTTTTAGTACATATGCACTAAGCAATCGATACCAAGTTGCGTAAAAATATGAACTATACATATTTATGCTAATTAACCGTTTTGAGGTTATTGGAGATGTCATATAGCCATAACGACAGTGTATTTGGAAAAATTTCACAATCTTATATTAAGGTGTAGAATCGATTTTTTAGTACATATGCACTAAGCAATCGATACCAAGTTGCGTAAAAATATGAACTATACATATTTATGCTAATTAGCTGTTTTGAGGTTTTTGGAGATGTCATATAGCCATAACGACAGTGTATTTGGAAAAATTTCACAATCTTATATTAAGGTGTAGAATCCATTTTTTAGTACATATGCACTAAGCAATCGATACCAAGTTGCGTAAAAATATGAACTATACATATTTATGCTAATTAACCGTTTTGAGGTTATTGGAGATGTCATATAGCCATAACGACAGTGTATTTGGAAAAATTTCACAATCTTATATTAAGGTGTAGGATCGATTTTTTAGTACATATGCACTAAGCAATCGATACCAAGTTGCGTAAAAATATGAACTATACATATTTATGCTAATTATCCGTTTTGAGGTTATTGGAGTTGTCATATAGCCATAACGACAGTGTATTTGGAAAAATTTCACAATCTTATATTAAGGTGTAGAATCGATTTTTTAGTACATATGCACTAAGCAATCGATACCAAGTTGCGTAAAAATATGAACTATACATATTTATGCTAATTAACCGTTTTGAGGTTATTGGAGATGTCATATAGCCATAACGACAGTGTATTTGGAAAAATTTCACAATCTTATATTAAGGTGTAGAATCGATTTTTTAGAACATATGCACTAAGCAATCGATACCAAGTTGCGTAAAAATATGAACTATACATATTTATGCTAATTAACCGTTTTGAGGTTATTGGAGATGTCATATAGCCGTAACGACAGTGTATTTGGAAAAATTTCACAATCTTATATTAAGGTGTAGAATCGATTTTTTAGTACATATGCACTAAGCAATCGATACCAAGTTGCGTAAAAATATGAACTATACATATTTATGCTTATTAGCCGTTTTGAGGTTATTGGAGTTGTCATATAGCCATAACGACAGTGTATTTGGAAAAATTTCACAATCTTATATTAAGGTGTAGAATCGATTTTTTAGTACATATGCACTAAGCAATCGATACCAAGTTGCGTAAAAATATGAACTATACATATTTATGCTAATTAACCGTTTTGAGGTTTTTGGAGATGTCATATAGCCATAACGACAGTGTATTTGGAAAAATTTCACAATCTTATATTAAGGTGTAGAATCGATTTTTTAGTACATATGCATTAAGCAATCTATACCAAGTTGCGTAAAAATATGAACTATACATATTTATGCTAATTAGCTGTTTTGAGGTTATTGGAGTTGTCATATAGCCATAACGACAGTGTATTTGGAAAAATTTCACAATCTTATATTAAGGTGTAGAATCGATTTTTTAGTACATATGCACTAAGCAATCGATACCAAGTTGCGTAAAAATATGAACTATACATATTTATGCTAATTAACCGTTTTGAGGTTTTTGGAGATGTCATATAGCCGTAACGACAGTGTATTTGGAAAAATTTCACAATCTTATATTAAGGTGTAGAATCGATTTTTTAGTACATATGCATTAAGCAATCGATACCAAGTTGCGTAAAAATATGAACTATACATATTTATGCTAATTAGCTGTTTTGAGGTTATTGGAGATGTCATATAGCCATAACGACAGTGTATTTGGAAAAATTTCACAATCTTATATTAAGGTGTAGAATCGATTTTTTAGTACATATGCACTAAGCAATCGATACCAAGTTGCGTAAAAATATGAACTATACATATTTATGCTAATTAACCGTTTTGAGGTTATTGGAGTTTCATATAGCCATAACGACAGTGTATTTGGAAAAATTTCACAATCTTATATTAAGGTGTAGAATCCATTTTTTAGTACATATGCACTAAGCAATCGATACCAAGTTGCGTAAAAATATGAACTGTACATATTTATGCTAATTAGCTGTTTTGAGGTTTTTGGAGATGTCATATAGCCATAACGACAGTGTATTTGGAAAAATTTCACAATCTTATATTAAGGTGTAGAATCCATTTTTTAGTACATATACATTAAGCAATCGATACCAAGTTGCGTAAAAATATGAACTATACATATTTATGCTAATTAACCGTTTTGAGGTTATTGGAGATGTCATATAGCCATAACGACAGTGTATTTGGAAAAATTTCACAATCTTATATTAAGGTGTAGAATCCATTTTTTAGTACATATACATTAAGCACTCGATACCAAGTTGCGTAAAAATATGAACTATACATATTTATGCTAATTAGCCTTTTTGAGGTTATTGGAGTTGTCATATAGCCATAACGACAGTGTATTTGGAAAAATTTCACAATCTTATATTAAGGTGTAGAATCGATTTTTTAGTACATATGCACTAAGCAATCGATACCAAGTTGCGTAAAAATATGAACTATACATATTTATGCTAATTAACCGTTTTGAGGTTATTGGAGATGTCATATAGCCATAACGACAGTAAATTTGGAAAAATTTCACAATCTTATATTAAGGTGTAGAATCGATTTTTTAGTACATATGCACTAAGCAATCGATACCAAGTTGCGTAAAAATATGAACTATACATATTTATGCTAATTAACCGTTTTGAGGTTATTGGAGATGTCATATAGCCGTAACGACAGTGTATTTGGAAAAATTTCACAATCTTATATTAAGGTGTAGAATCCATTTTTTAGTACATATGCATTAAGCAATCGATACCAAGTTGCGTAAAAATATGAACTATACATATTTATGCTAATTAGCTGTTTTGAGGTTATTGGAGATGTCATATAGCCGTAACGACAGTGTATTTGGAAAAATTTCACAATCTTATATTAAGGTGTAGAATCGATTTTTTAGTACATATGCACTAAGTAATCGATACCAAGTTGCGTAAAAATATGAACTATACATATTTATGCTAATTAGCTGTTTTGAGATGTCATATAGCCATAACGACAGTGCGTTTGAAAAAATTTCACAATCTTATATTAAGGTGTAGAATCGATTTTTTAGTACATATGCACTAAGCAATCTATACCAAGTTGCGTAAAAATATGAACTATACATATTTATGCTAATTAACCGTTTTGAGGTTATTGGAGATGTCATATAGCCGTAACGACAGTGTATTTGGAAAAATTTCACAATCTTATATTAAGGTGTAGAATCGATTTTTTAGTACATATGCACTAAGCACTCGATACCAAGTTGCGTAAAAATATGAACTATACATATTTATGCTAATTAGCCTTTTTGAGGTTATTGGAGTTGTCATATAGCCATAACGACAGTGTATTTGGAAAAATTTCACAATCTTATATTAAGGTGTAGAATCCATTTTTTAGTACATATGCACTAAGCAATCGATACCAAGTTGCGTAAAAATATGAACTATACATATTTATGCTAATTAGCTGTTTTGAGGTTTTTGGAGATGTCATATAGCCATAACGACAGTGTATTTGGAAAAATTTCACAATCTTATATTAAGGTGTAGAATCCATTTTTTAGTACATATGCACTAAGTAGCCGATACCAAGTTGCGTAAAAATATGAACTATACATATTTATGCTAATTAGCTGTTTTGAGGTTATTGGAGATGTCATATAGCCGTAACGACAGTGTATTTGGAAAAATTTCACAATCTTATATTAAGGTGTAGAATCGATTTTGTAGTACATATGCACTAAGTAATCGATACCAAGTTGCGTAAAAATATGAACTATACATATTTATGCTAATTAACCGTTTTGAGGTTATTGGAGTTGTCATATAGCCATAACGACAGTGTATTTGGAAAAATTTCACAATCTTATAAAGGGTGATTTTTTAAGAGCTTGATAACTTTTTTAAAAAAAAAACGCATAAAATTTGCAAAATCTCATCGGTTCTTTATTTGAAACGTTAGATTGGTTCATGACATTTACTTTTTGAAGATAATTTCATTTAAATGTTGACCGCGGCTGCGTCTTAGGTGGTCCATTCGGAAAGTCCAATTTTGGGCAACTTTTTCGAGCATTTCGGCCGGAATAGCCCGAATTTCTTCGGAAATGTTGTCTTCCAAAGCTGGAATAGTTGCTGGCTTATTTCTGTAGACTTTAGACTTGACGTAGCCCCACAAAAAATAGTCTAAAGGCGTTAAATCGCATGATCTTGGTGGCCAACTTACGGGTCCATTTCTTGAGATGAATTGTTGTCCGAAGTTTTCCCTCAAAATGGCCATAGAATCGCGAGCTGTGTGGCATGTAGCGCCATCTTGTTGAAACCACATGTCAACCAAGTTCAGTTCTTCCATTTTTGGCAACAAAAAGTTTGTTAGCATCGAACGATAGCGATCGCCATTCACCGTAACGTTGCGTCCAACAGCATCTTTGAAAAAATACGGTCCAATGATTCCACCAGCGTACAAACCACACCAAACAGTGCATTTTTCGGGATGCATGGGCAGTTCTTGAACGGCTTCTGGTTGCTCTTCACCCCAAATGCGGCAATTTTGCTTATTTACGTAGCCATTCAACCAGAAATGAGCCTCATCGCTGAACAAAATTTGTCGATAACAACACATTTCGAACCGAACACTGATTTTGGTAATAAAATTCAATGATTTGCAAGCGTTGCTCGTTAGTAAGTCTATTCATGATGAAATGTCAAAGCATACTGAGCATCTTTCTCTTTGACACCATGTCTGAAATCCCACGTGATCTGTCAAATACTAATGCATGAAAATCCTAACCTCAAAAAAATCACCCGTTATTAAGGTGTAGAATCGATTTTTTAGTACAAGTGCACTGAGCAATCGATACTAAGTTGCGCAAAAATATGAACTAAACATATTTATGCTAATTAACCGTTTTGAGGTTATTGGAGATGTCATATAGCCGTAACGATAGTGTATTTGGAAAAATTTCACAATCTTATATTAAGGTGTAGAATCCATTTTTTAGTACATATACATTAAGCAATCTATACCAAGTTGCGTAAAAATATGAACTATACATATTTATGCTAATCATCCGTTTGAGGTTATTGGAGTGTTCATATAGCCATAACGACAGTGTATTTGGAAAAATTTCACAATCTTATATTAAGGTGTAGAATCCATTTTTTAGTACATATACATTAAGCAATCTATACCAAGTTGCGTAAAAATATGAACTATACATATTTATGCTAATTAGCTGTTTTGAGGTTATTGGAGTTGTCATATAGCCATAACGACAGTGTATTTGGAAAAATTTCACAATCTTATATTAAGGTGTAGAATCCATTTTTTAGTACATATACATTAAGCAATCTATACCAAGTTGCGTAAAAATATGAACTATACATATTTATGCTAATTAGCTGTTTTGAGGTTATTGGAGTTGTCATATAGCCATAACGACAGTGTATTTGGAAAAATTTCACAATCTTATATTAAGGTGTAGAATCGATTTTTTAGTACATATACATTAAGCAATCGATACCAAGTTGCGTAAAAATATGAACTATACATATTTATGCTAATTAGCTGTTTTGAGGTTATTGGAGTTGTCATATAGCCGTAACGACAGTGTATTTGGAAAAATTTCACAATCTTATATTAAGGTGTAGAATCGATTTTTTAGTACATATGCACTAAAAAATCGATACCAAGTTGCGTAAAAATATGAACTATACATATTTATGCTAATTAACCGTTTTGAGGTTATTGGAGATGTCATATAGCCGTAACGACAGTGTATTTGGAAAAATTTCACAATCTTATATTAAGGTGTAGAATCCATTTTTTAGTACATATACATTAAGCAATCGATACCAAGTTGCGTAAAAATATGAACTATACATATTTATGCTAATTACCAGTTTTGAGGTTATTGGAGATGTCATATAGCCGTAACAACAGTGTATTTGGAAAAATTTCACAATCTTATATTAAGGTGTAGAATCCATTTTTTAGTATATATGCACTACGCAATCGATACCAAGTTGCGCAAAAATATGAACTATACATATTTATGCTAATTACCAGTTTTGAGGTTATTGGAGATGTCATATAGCCGTAACGATAGTGTATTTGGTAAAATTTCACAATCTTATATTTAGGTGTAGAATCCATTTTTTAGTACATGTACATCACGCAGTCGATACCAAGTTGCGTAAAAATATGAACTATACATATTTATGCTAATTAGCTGTTTTGAGGTTATTGGAGATGTCATATAGCCGTAACGACAGTGTATTTGGAAAAATTTCACAATCTTATATTAAGGTGTAGAATCCATTTTTTAGTACATATGCACTAAGAAATCGATACCAAGTTGCGTAAAAATATGAACTATACATATTTATGCTAATTAGCCGTTTTGAGGTTATTGGAGTTGTCATATAGCCATAACGACAGTGTATTTGGAAAAATTTCACAATCTTATATTAAGGTGTAGAATCGATTTTTTAGTACATATGCACTAAGTAACCGATACCAAGTTGCGTAAAAATATGAACTATACATATTTATGCTAATTAGCTGTTTTGAGGTTATTGGAGGTGTCATATAGCCATAACGACAGTGTATTTGGAAAAATTTCACAATCTTATATTAAGGTGTAGAATCGATTTTTTAGTACATATGCACTAAGCAATCGATACCAAGTTGCGTAAAAATATGAACTATACATATTTATGCTAATTAACCGTTTTGAGGTTATTGGAGATGTCATATAGCCGTAACGACAGTGTATTTGGAAAAATTTCACAATCTTATATTAATGTGTAGAATCGATTTTTTAGTACATATGCACTAAGCACTCGATACCAAGTTGCGTAAAAATATGAAATATACATATTTATGCTAATTAGCCTTTTTGAGGTTATTGGAGTTGTCATATAGCCATAACGACAGTGTATTTGGAAAAATTTCACAATCTTATATTAAGGTGTAGAATCGATTTTGTAGTACATATGCACTAAAGTTGCGTAAAAATATGAACTATACATATTTATGCTAATTAGCTGTTTTGAGGTTATTGGAGTTGTCATATAGCCATAACGACAGTGTATTTGGAAAAATTTCACAATCTTATATTAAGGTGTAGAATCGATTTTTTAGTACATATGCACTAAGCAATCGATACCAAGTTGCGTCAAAATATGAACTATACATATTTATGCTAATTAACCCTTTTGAGGTTATTGGAAATGTCATATAGCCGTAACGACAGTGTATTTGGAAAAATTTCACAATCTTATATTAAGGCGTAGAATCGATTTTTTAGTACATATGCACTAAGTAGCCGATACCAAGTTGCGTAAAAATATGAACTATACATATTTATGCTAATTAGCTGTTTTGAGGTTATTGGAGTTGTCATATAGCCGTAACGACAGTGTATTTGGAAAAATTTCACAATCTTATATTAAGGTGTAGAATCGATTTTTTAGTACATATGCACTAAGCAATCTATACCAAGTTGCGTAAAAATATGAACTGTACATATTTATGCTAATTAGCTCTTTTGAGGTTATTGGAGATGTCATATAGCCGTAACGACAGTGTATTTGGAAAAATTTCACAATCTTATATTAAGGTGTAGAATCGATTTTTTAGTACAGATGCACTAAGCAATCTATACCAAGATGCGTAAAAATATGAACTATACATATTTATGCTAATTAACCGTTTTGAGGTTATTGGAGTTGTCATATAGCCATAACGACAGTGTATTTGGAAAAATTTCACAATCTTATATTAAGGTGTAGAATCGATTTTTTAGTACATATGCACTAAGCAATCTATACCAAGATGCGTAAAAATATGAACTATACATATTTATGCTAATTAACCGTTTTGAGGTTATTGGAGTTGTCATATAGCCATAACGACAGTGTATTTGGAAAAATTTCACAATCTTATATTAAGGTGTAGAATCGATTTTTTAGTACATGTGCACTAAGCAATCTATACCAAGTTGAGTAAAAATATGAACTATACATATTTATCCTAATTAACCGTTTTGAGGTTATTGGAGATGTCATATAGCCATAACGACAGTGTATTTGGAAAAATTTCACAATCTTATATTTAGATGTAGAATCGATTTTTTAGTACATATGCACTAAGCAATTTATACCAAGATGCGTAAATATATGAACTATACATATTTATGCTAATTAACCGCTTTGAGGTTATTGGAGTTGTCATATAGCCATAACGACAGTGTATTTGGAAAAATTTCACAATCTTATATTAAGGTGTGTTGGATGACAACCCTGTCAACTTACATATTCATGCAGCCCTGCATTTTTCATTTTTTACTTTGAATGTACTTTTCTAATTCACTTGCGTTTTGACTTTGAATCAATAAACATCATTTTGTACTTTATATATCCAAAGCAATATTGTAGAACCGTTTTATTTTGAACCGGGAATATTCCACAAGGTACGACCTTCCAACAGGTTATGGGCCCAGGTGCAAATTCCTGGGAGCCGAGTAAAATGAGTTCGTCGTTTTTTAATATCGAGAAATTAAATGAATCTAATTACGATTCGTGGAGTCTACAGCTGCAAAGTGTTCTAGTGCATCAGGAATTATGGTCCGTTACGTGCGGAGAGACTGCTTGTCCAGTCGAGGGTGCAGATGAGAAAAGCGTGTTACTTTGGAAAGCAAAGGATGAAAAAGCAAAGGCCACAATTATCCTTAGCATAACACCTATGCAAATAAGCCATATTAAAACCTGCAACACAGCGAATGATGCATGGAAGCGTTTAAAGGAGGTGCACATACCAGAAGGTCCGGTAAGAAAAGTGACATTGTTTAAGCAGCTAATTGCTACTCGAATGGCTGAGGAAGAGTGTATTCAGCAATATGTTTGCAAGTTTACAACACTCGCAGAAAAGCTAAAAGAAATTGAAGTTGACCTGAAAGAGGAATTGATTGTTATTATGCTACTGGCAAGCCTTCCAAAAAGCTTTGAAAATCTGGTGGTTGCTTTAGAATCGCGTGATACGCTACCATCCCTTAATGCAGTTAAAGTCAAGCTGATAGAAGAAGGCGAACGAAGAAAAATAAGCAGTTCTATATGTACCGAAAGTAGGGCGCAGGCGTTCATTGCACAAGAAAGCACATGCGCTGAAAAAAGGTGTTCGGTTAACGCAAAGTCAAATGACACAGCAAGTTCAAATGGCAAAAGCAATGGCAAAAGCACACGATCGAACCTCAAATGCTATTTCTGTGGAAAAAAGGGCCATTTCGCCGCACAATGCAAAGAGAAACAACGAGAACATTCTATGCAAAGAAATACAAAGAAAAATGGTCTGTTCGTCGCATTCAATGACCGATTTTTACATAGCGATGCTTGGTGCGTCGACAGCGGCGCTTCTTCACACTTATGTTGCAACCGCAACATGTTCGATAAGTTTGAGACATGCGAAGAATCAATCATGCTGGCGGGCGACAATAAGATGGTAGCAACAGGCAAAGGGGTTGTTAGATTAAAAACAAAGAAGTTTGACGTCACACTTGTCGATGTTCTCTTCGTACCCGGTTTGCAGTGTAACTTCATATCAGTTTCAAAAGCGGTAAGCAGCGGCTACATTGTGGAGTTCAGGCAAAATACAGCAAAAATTATGGACAAGCACGGGGCAATTATATTAAGTGCTAGCAAGGTCAGTGATTTGTATTTAATTGAAACAAATAAAAACAAATTGTATTTTTCGAGGAAAACTATTGATGATGCGATGAAGTGGCATAAGCGTTTAGGTCACTTAAATTTTGAAAGTCTACGGGAGCTGAATAACAAAAACATGGTGCTTGGTTTAAAGCTGAAATCATCAGCAGATGTGAAATGTACTTTGTGTATGTCTAGCAAATGCAGTCAACGGCCGTATCGAAGTGCACAAAATTCAGCAGCAGAAGTGTTGGGAGTGGTCCATACCGATGTGTGCGGCCCTATCAACAAAACGTCTATCGGCGGTGCGCGATATTTTTTGACATTCACCGACGATAAAACTCGCTACATTTTTGTTTATTTTTTGCGACACAAAGACGAGGTGTTTGAGAAATTCAAAGAGTTTAAGGCAATGGCAGAGTGCCAAACAGGCAAAAAATTGAAAGTGTTAAGAAGCGATAACGGAAAAGAGTTTGTCAACAATGCTTTTGATGAGTTTTTGAAATCAAATGGGATATTACGTCAGCTGACGGTCCCCTATACGCCACAACAAAATGGGATAGCGGAGAGGCTAAACCGTACGCTTATCGAAATGGCACGATGTATGATGCTCGACGCTGGCGTTGAAGAATCATTGTGGGCCGAGGCAGTGCATACAGCAGCATACCTGAGAAACCGATCACCAACTAAAGCGTTAGGCACGGTGACGCCATACGAAGCATGGCATGGTCGCAAACCAACAGTGGCGCATTTACGGGCATTTGGGTCATATGCGGTGGCTCTTGATAAACGTCAACATGATAAATTCAAACCAAAGGGGAAGGAATATACAATGGTTGGCTACGCAGATACAGCGAAGGCGTACAGATTGTATGATCGAAAATCAAAATGCCTAATTGTAAGCAGAGATGTATACTTTATAGAAAGGACAGAACATACGCAACATTCAGACACAGCATTGGTTAAGGGTATTGTTACAAACGATGATGCAAGAGCGAA